>NC_084738.1:79411367-79506367 GCF_033978785.1 Entelurus aequoreus | reverse complement strand
AAAGCATCAACCTTCTGCCATATAGAGGATCTTTGACTAGTATTTTTGGCAGTAGGTTCTTATAACAACAGATCGTCGTATAGAGGATCTTTGACTAGTGTTTTTGGCAGTAGGTTTTTAAAAACAACATAGACCTCCTGTCACATAGGGGATCTTTGACAGTAGGTCCTTAAAACAGCAGATCGTCGTATAGAGGATCTTTGACTGGTGTTTTTTGCAGGAGGTTCTTAACAAAAGCATCAACCTTCTGCCATATAGAAGATCTTTGACCAGTATTTTTGGCAGTAGGTTCTTAAAACAGCAGATTGTCGTATAGAGGATCTTTGACTAGTGTTTTTGGCAGTAGGTTCTTAAAACAACAGATCGTCGTATAGAGGATATTTGACTAGTGTTTTTTGCAGTAGGCTCGTAAAAAGAGCAGATTGTCACTTGGAGGCTCTTTAACTAGTGCTTTATTGCAGTAGGTTTTTAAAAACAACATAGACCTCCTGTCACAGGGGATCTTTGACAGTAGGTCCTTAAAACAGCAGATCGTCGTATAGAGGATCTTTGACTAGTGTTTTTTGCAGGAGGTTCTTAACAAAAGCATCAACCTTCTGCCATATAGAAGATCTTTGACCAGTATTTTTGGCAGTAGGTTCTTAAAACAGCAGATTGTCGTATAGAGGATCTTTGACTAGTGTTTTTGGCAGTAGGTTCTTAAAACAACAGATCGTCGTATAGAGGATCTTTGACTAGTGTTTTTTGCAGTAGGCTCGTAAAAAGAGCAGATTGTCACTTGGAGGCTCTTTAACTAGTGTTTTATTGCAGTAGGTTTTTAAAAACAACATAGACCTCCTGTCACAGGGGATCTTTGACAGTAGGTCCTTAAAACAGCAGATCGTCGTATAGAGGATCTTTGACTAGTGTTTTTTGCAGGAGGTTCTTAACAAAAGCATCAACCTTCTGCCATATAGAAGATCTTTGACCAGTATTTTTGGCAGTAGGCTCTTAAAACAGCAGATTGTCGTATAGAGGATCTTTGACTAGTGTTTTTGGCAGTAGGTTCTTAAAACAACAGATCGTCGTATAGAGGATCTTTGACTAGTGTTTTTTGCAGTAGGCTCGTAAAAAGAGCAGATTGTCACTTGGAGGCTCTTTAACTAGTGTTTTATTGCAGTAGGTCCTTAAAAACAACATAGACCTCCTGTCACATAGGGGATCTTTGACAGTAGGTTCTTAAAACAGCAGATCGTCGCATAGAGGATCTTTAACTAGTGTTTTTGCAGTAGGTTCTTAACAAAAGCATCAACCTTCTGCCCTGTAGAGGATCTTTGACTAGTGTTTTTGGCAGTAGGTTCTTAAAACAGCAGATCTTCGTATGGAGGATCTTTGACTAGTGTTTTTTGCAGTAGGCTCGTAAAAAGAGCAGATTGTCACATGGAGGCTCTTTAACTAGTGTTTTATTGCAGTAGGTTCTTAAAAACAACATAGACCTCCTTTTACATAGGGGATCTTTGACAGTAGGTTCTTAAAACAGCAGATCGTCGCATAGAGGATCTTTGACTAGTGTTTTTGCAGTAGGTTCTTAACAAAAGCATCAACCTTCTGCCCTGTAGAGGATCTTTGACTAGTGTTTTTGGCAGTAGGTTCTTAAAACAGCAGATCGTCGTATAGAGGATCTTTGACTAGTGTTTTTTGCAGTAGGCCCGTAAAAAGAGCCGATTGTCACATGGAGGCTCTTTAACTAGTGTTTTATTGCAGTAGGTTCTTAAAAACAACATAGACCCCCTATCACATAGGGGATCTTTGACAGTAGGTTCTTAAAACAGCAGATCGTCGCATAGAGGATCTTTGATTAGTCTTTTTGGTAGTAAATTCTTAAAAACAGTAGATTGTCACTTGGAGGATCTTTGATCAGGGTTTTTGTCAGTCGGTTCTTAAAAACAGCAGAGCGCTCTTGTCTCATAGAAGATCTTTGCATCACATTTTTAGCAATAGGTTTTTTGAAACATTGCAATTCTTTTGTCAAATAGACCATCTTTGATTAGCCTTTTTGGTAGTAAATTCTTAAAAACAGTAGAATGTCACTTGGAGGATCTTTATAAGTGTTTTTGGCATAATGTTCTAAAAAACAGCAGAGTGCTTTTGTCACAGAAGATCTTTGCATAGTTCTTTTAAACAGTGCAATTATTCTGTCAAATAGAGGATCTTTGATTAGTCTTTTTAGTAGTACATTCTTAAAAACAGTAGATTGTCAAATGGTGGATCTTTGATTGGTTTTTTTGGCAGTAGGTTCTTAAAACAGCAGAGCGTTCTTATCACATGGAAGATCTTTGCATCGCATTTTTAGCAATAGGTTTTTGGAAACAGTACAATTCTTTTGTCAAATAGACCATCTTTGATTAGTCTTTTTGGTAGTAAATTCTTAAAAACAGTAGATTGTCACTTGGAGGATCTTTGATCAGTGTCTTTGTCTGTAAGTTCTTAAAAACAGCAGAGCGCTCTTGTCTCATAGAAGATCTTTGCATCGCATTTTTAGCAATAGGTTTTTTGAAACAGTGCAATTCTTTTGTCAAATAGACCATCTTTGATTAGCCTTTTTGGTAGTAAATTCTTAAAAACAGTAGATTGTCACTTGGAGGATCTTTGATTGGGGTTTTTGTCAGTCGGTTCTTAAAAACAGCAGAGCGCTCTTGTCTCATAGAAGATCTTTGCCTTCGCATTTTTTGCAACATGTTTCCAGTGCAGAAGTCCTGTCATATAGAGGATCTTTGACCCTGAGGTTGTTTACCACTTGTCATCCTTGGATGTTGCAGGTCCCCTCCATCACATTGGGACTTCCCGGGGTGGTGGGGAAGGCCAGACCTCCATTGGCCTCCCCCACATAAAGCCATGAGCGCAGCAGGCAAGGTCAGCGGGCTGAAGCCCCCCAGTAAGATAGTGCGCCCCCCGCTGGTGGCCATCAGGACCACGCCATCCTCAGGTAAGAAAGCATCGAGCTAACGTCGCCAGCTGGCGCTTGTGACTCAAACCGGGGTTGCAGGAACGCCCAAGCCCGCCGAGAAGTCCCCGGGCAGCGTCACCTCCCCCACCCAAGATGCCGACTTCCAGGTGGGCGAGAGGGTCTGGGTCAACGGCAACAAGCCCGGCCAGGTCCAGTTCCTGGGCGGCACGCAGTTCGCCCCGGGCCAGTGGGCGGGCATCGTGTTGGACGAGCCCATCGGCAAGAACGACGGCTCGGTGGCGGGGCTGCGCTACTTCCAGTGCCAGGACGGCAGGGGGATCTTCACCCGGCCCTCCAAGCTGGCCAGGGGTCCCCTGCCGGAGAAGGAGACCAACGGGGCCCGGCCCGGAGTCCCCAATCCAGGAAGTGAGCCGGCGGCGGCGCCTGAAACCACGCCGGGTAAACACGCAACGTTCTTTCTCTGGGAATAACTGCACTGAAGTCTGTGTTTGATTCCCAGCTCAGTACAGCAAGACCAGCGGGGTCCTGAACCGAGTGGTCGCGTCCAGCGAGTCCGTGTCCAACCTCTCCGATCCAGAATCCGCAAAGAAGAACAAGCCCGAGCTGAGGAGAGGAGATCGAGTTCTGGTAGGAAACTATTCCCAAGTCCAAAAAAAACTTACATCCGCCGTTTAATTGGCCCAGACTTGCACTCGTGTTTAGCGTAGGGAACGACGCAAGGGGAATTAATCTGTTCCAGCCTCAAACTGGAGCCGCATTAAGATGTTTTATGGAACATGTTGGCATCCTTAACAGCCGCACAAGAGGAAAATCAAACATAACTCACAGCTATGCAATGCTAGGTTAGCATGATTGTTTCCAAAGGGCAGTAAAACGGCTGATCAAACAAAACAGAGGTCATCGTCATGGACCCACCAGCTGCGGAAGCTGGCTGTACATTTTGGGAATCAATACAAAAAGAATGCCGTTGTACTCTAATAATACTAACACAAACACATAGCATATTAGTTTTTGCAGGTTAGCGTGCTAACACTCACAAAGTTTTAGATGAAAAAGCAATTTTTTTTATATATAAGCCACACCAAACTATAAGCCACAGACATACAGGTTGTGAAATGAGTTATTTTCACGGAAATATTTTGTAAATGTTTATTTGCATACATGAATTGTTTCCAAAAGGCAGTAAAACGGCTGATCAAACAAAACGGAGGTCATCGTCATGGACCCACTAGCTGCGGAAGCTAGCTGTACATTTTGGGAAAATTTACAAAACGGAATCAATACAAAGAGAATGCCGTTGTACTCTAATAATACTAACACAGATACGTGTTCGCATATTAGTTCATACATTCTAAGTTAATACAGGTTAGCATGCTAACATTCTCGAAATTTTAGAAGAAAAAAAAACAATTATTTACATATTAGCTGCACCGGACTATAAGCCACAGAAAAGGAGTTATTTACACAGAAATATTTTGTGAATGTTTATTTACATACCTGAATTGTTTCCAAAGGGCAGTAAAACGGATGATCAAACAAATCAGAGGTCATCGTCATGGACCCACCAGCTGCGGAAGCCATCTGTACATTTTGGGAAATTTACGAAACGGAATCAATACAAAAAGAATGCCGTTGTACGCTAATAATACTAACATATTAGCATATTAGTTAATGTATTCTAAGTTAATGCAGGTTAGCATGCTAACACTCGAAATTTTAGAAGAACATTTTTTTTTCCATAAATTAGCCGCACCGGACTATACAGGTTGTGAAATTCGTTATTTACACTGAAATATTTTTTTTATGTTTATTTACATACCTGAATTGTTTCCAAAGGGCAGTAAAACGGCCGATCAAACAAAACGGAGGTCATCGTCATGGACCCACCAGCCGCGGAACTTAGCTGTACATTTCGGGAAATTTACGAAACGGAATCAATACAAAAAGAATGACGTTGTACGCTAATAATACTAACGTATTAGCATATTAGTTAATGCATTCTAAGTTAATGCAGGTTAGCATGCTAACACTTTTGAAATTTTGGAAGAAAAAACAAATTTTCCATATATTAGCCATATATTCATATATATTTCCATATATTATATTTGTGGCCAATGTTATTACGCCAGAATGCTAAGGTTAGCATGCTAACAGTTAGCAAGTGTCAAGTACCATGTTATTTGAGCCCGATGTGTTGAGTTGTAAAATTGGCTGAAAAAGTTTGCATGCCGATGTTGCCATGCTAGAATGCTAAGGTTAGCATACTAACAGTTAGCATGTGTCAAGTACCATGTTATTTGACCCCGATGTGTTCAGTTGTAAAATTGGCTGAAAAAGTTTGCATGCCAATGTTAATGCTATAATGCTAAGGTTAGCATGCTAAGAGTAAGCCTGTGTCAGTCACCAAGTTACATGACTCTTGAGGGCTGTAAAAATTGGCTAAAAAAGTTAGCATACTAGAAGGCTAACGTTAGCATGCTAACAGTTAGCATGTGTCAAGTACCATGTTATCTGACCCTGATGTAGTCTGTTGCAAAATTGGCTGAACAATTTTGCATGCCGATGTTGCCATGCTAGAATGCTAGGGTTAGCATGCTAACAGTAAGCATTTGTCAGTGACCGAGTTACATGACTCTTGAAGTGTGGGGCTGTAAAATTAGCATGCTAGAATGCTAATGTTAGCATGCTAACAGTTAGCTTATGTCAAGTACCAGGTTATATGACTATTAATGTGTTCAGTTGCAAAATTGGCTAAAAAAGGTAGCGTGGTAATGTTAGTCATGTTGCCTGAAGCTAAGCCAATCAGTGGCCACGATACTGAGGAGCGCGGTCTGATTGTTTTGGTTTAGCTTAGTGACCAATAATACTACTGTAGTATTCATCTTTTTAGTCCATTCCGCCATTTTAATGATTGAAAATGACTAATTGAGGGGAAAATGATCATGTAATCTGCTTTGTTACTGACAACACTAAGCCAGGATATGGACATACGTTACACAAGTCACATGACCAAATATACAGAATGTACTGTATATATTACTTCACTCCTTGTCCAGGTTGCTGGGACCAAAGCGGGAGTGGTACGGTTTCTGGGAGAGACGGACTTTGCCAAAGGGGACTGGTGCGGGGTGGAACTGGACGAGCCTCTGGGCAAGAACGACGGCGCCGTAGCAGGGACCAGGTGAGCCCTTTTAAGACAGTAACAAGTCAATAACATCAACAAAGCTCACCTTTGTGCATTCACGCACAGTATAAAACGTTTGGTGGACAAAATGAGACAAAGGAGTGGCATAAAAGTTGTATTTCTGTGGGAACGTCGGAGAAAATTGTACATGTAAACAAACTACGGTGAGTTCAAGGACCGCCGAAATTAGTAGGACAAAACGGCGCTCGCGAAATACTCACGCATAAACAAACGTATTAAACAGTGGGCTTTCTAACAATTAAGAAGGTTTGAGTCATGTTTGTCCTCCTACAACACAGGTGCCAAACTCAAGGCTCCGGGGCCAGATGTGGCCTGCCACTTCGTTTTATTTGGCCCTGGAAAGCCTGGAAAGAATATGTATCAATAAAGTACTGTAACTTTTCTTACTAAATGTATTCTTTCTTTCTATTTTGGGAGAAAACAAATATATGTACTTCATGTAATGGCAAATTATGTTCACTTAAATATTGTCTAATTATACAAAGATTTATTATCAAACCATTTTTTAAATACTAATAATAATGATTCGAAAGCAAGTTATCCATCAAATTGTGCAATGTAAAAGTAGCAATAGATTTTATGGTAAAATTGTGAAATTGTCTGTGGTTTTTACAGCATTTTTCTCTAAATTAAAAAACAGTAGTTTTTTTTACTGTAATAAACTGTGGTGCCGTTTTGGCATTTACAGTAATACACCAAAAAATCTACACTTGTTGTTTTGCAGTAAAAAAACAACAACAACATATTGGCATCTCAGGTGCCAAAATTTTTCTGTAAAATTGCTTTTTTTTTTTGTTTACAGTAAAAAAACAAATGTAAATTTTACAGTAAAATTGTGGCAACTGAGCTGCCTTTTTTTTGCCATAAAAACAGCAGTAGTGTTTTTCCATTTACAGTAATATACACTACATTTTGAGGTGATGTTATTGCAACTTACCATATTTTTTTTACATTTTAGTTTAAAAAAAATCTACTAATAAAAAGCATTTAAAAATGTGTAGTAAAAAAAACAACTGGCAGCTCAGGTGCCAAAATGTTACTGTAAAATTTCAGTTTTTTTTATTTACAGTTAAAAAAAAAAAGTAAATTTTACTGTAAAATTCTGGCAACTGAGCTGCATTTTTTTAACCATAAAAACAGCAGTACTGTTTTTCCATTTATAGTAATATACACTACATTTTGAGGTGAAATTATTGCAAACTAAATGTATTCTTTCTTTCTATTTTGGGAGAAAACAAATAGATGTACTTCATGTAATGGCAAATTATGTTCACTTAAATATTGTCTAATTATACAAAGATTTATTATCAAACCATTTTTTAAATACTAATAATAATGATTCGAAAGCAAGTTATCCATCAAATTGTGCAATGTTAAAGTAGCAATAGATTTTATGGTAAAATTGTGAAATTGTCTGTGGTTTTTACAGCATTTTTCTCTAAATTAAAAAACAGTACTTTTTTTACTGTAATAAACTGTGGTGCCGTTTTGGCATTTACAGTAATACACCAAAAAATCTACACTTGTTGTTTTGCAGTAAAAAAACAACAACATATTGGCATCTCAGGTGCCAAAATTTTTCTGTAAAATTGCTTTTTTTTTTTGTTTACAGTAAAAAAACAAATGTAAATTTTACAGTAAAATTGTGGCAACTGAGCTGCCTTTTTTTGCCATAAAAACAGTAGTAGTGTTTTTCCATTTACAGTAATATACACTACATTTTGAGGTGATGTTATTGCAACTTACCATATTTTTTTTACATTTTAGTTTAAAAAAAATCTACTAATAAAAAGCATTTAAAAATGTGTAGTAAAAAAAACAACTGGCAGCTCAGGTGCCAAAATGTTACTGTAAAATTTCAGGTTTTTTTATTTACAGTAGAAAAAAAAAGGAAATTTTACTGTAAAATCCTGGCAACTGAGCTGCATTTTTTTAACCATAAAAACAGCAGTACTGTTTTTCCATTTACAGTAATATACACTACATTTTGAGGTGAAATTATTGCAACTTACCATTTTTTTTTCTACATTTTAGTTTAAAAAAAATCTACTTATAAAATATACAAAAAACAGTACTTTTTTTTACTGTAATAAACTGTGGTGCTGTTTTGGCATTTACAGTAATACACAAAAAATCTACAGTTGTTTATTTGCGGCAAAAAAAATTAAACTGGCAGCTCAGGAGCCAAAATTTTAATGTAAAATTGCAGTTTTTTTTAATTTACAGTAAAAAAAAAAATTACAGTAAAATTCTGGCAGCTGAACTGCCTTTTTTTTTTTTTTTTACCATAAAAACAGCAGTAGTGTTTTTCCATTTACAGTAATATACACTACATTTTGGTGAAATTATTGCAATTTACCATATTTGTTTTTACATTTAAGTAAAAAAAAAAAATCTACTAATAAAATGCATAAAAAACAGTACCGGTACTTTGTTTTACTGTAATAAACTGCGGTGCCGTTTTGGCATTTACAGTAATACACCGAAAAATCTACACTTGTTGATTTGCGGTAAAAAAAACAAAAAAAACCTGGCAGCTCAGGTGCCAAAATTTTACCGTAAAATTTAATTTTGTTTTATTTACAGTAAAAAAACTAATGTAAATTTTACAGTAAAATTGTGGCAACTGAGCTGCCTTTTTTTCCATAAAAACAGCAGTAGTGTTTTTCCATTTACAGTAATATACACTACATTTTGAGGTGATGTTATTGCAACTTACCATATTTTTTTTACATTTTAGTTTAAAAAAAATCTACTAATAAAAAGCATTTAAAAATGTGTAGTAAAAAAAACAACTGGCAGCTCAGGTGCCAAAATGTTACTGTAAAATTTCAGGTTTTTTTATTCACAGTAGAAAACAAAAGGAAATTTTACTGTAAAATCCTGGCAACTGAGCTGCATTTTTTTAACCATAAAAACAGCAGTACTGTTTTTCCATTTACAGTAATATACACTACATTTTGAGGTGAAATTATTGCAACTTACCATTTTTTTTTCTACATTTTAGTTTAAAAAAAATCTACTTATAAAATATACAAAAAATAGTACTTTTTTTACTGTAATAAACTGTGGTGCTGTTTTGGCATTTACAGTAATACACAAAAAATCTACAGTTGTTTATTTGCGGCAAAAAAAATTAAACTGGCAGCTCAGGAGCCAAAATTTTAATGTAAAATTGCAGTTTTTTTTAATTTACAGTAAAAAAAAAAATTACAGTAAAATTCTGGCAGCTGAACTGCCTTTTTTTTTTTTTTTACCATAAAAACAGCAGTAGTGTTTTTCCATTTACAGTAATATACACTACATTTTGGTGAAATTATTGCAATTTACCATATTTGTTTTTACATTTAAGTAAAAAAAAAAAAATCTACTAATAAAATGCATAAAAAACAGTACCGGTACTTTGTTTTACTGTAATAAACTGCGGTGCCGTTTTGGCATTTACAGTAATACACCGAAAAATCTACACTTGTTGATTTGCGGTAAAAAAAACAAAAAAAACCTGGCAGCTCAGGTGCCAAAATTTTACCGTAAAATTTAATTTTGTTTTATTTACAGTAAAAAAACTAATGTAAATTTTACAGTAAAATTGTGGCAACTGAGCTGCCTTTTTTTCCATAAAAACAGCAGTAGTGTTTTTCCATTTACAGTAATATACACTACATTTCGAGGTGATGTTATTGCAACTTACCATATTTTTTTAACATTTTAGTTTTAAAAAAATCTACTAATAAAATGCATTTAAAAATGTATAGTAAAAAAACAACTGGCAGCTCAGGTGCCAAAATGTTACTTTAAAATTACATTTTTTTTTATTTACAGTAAAAAAATCTACTTATAAAATATATAAAAAACAGTACTTTTTTTTACTGTAATAAACTGTGGTGCCGTTTTGGCATTTACAGTAATACACAAAAAATCTACACTTGTTGATTTGCGGTAAAAACCAAAAAAACCTGGCAGCTCAGGTGCCAAAATTTTACCGTAAATTTTTTTTATTTTTTATTTACAGTAAAAAAACAAATGTAAATTTTACAGTAAAATTCTGGCAACTGAGCTGCCTTTTTTTTGCCATAAAAACAGCAGTACTGTTTTTCCATTTACAGTAATATACACTACATTTCGAGGTGATGTTATTGCAACTTACCATATTTTTTTTACATTTTAGTTTAAAAAAAATCTACTAATAAAATGCATTTAAAAATGTGTAGTAAAAAAACAACTGGCAGCTCAGGTGCCAAAATGTTACTGTAAAATTTCAGGTTTTTTTATTTACAGTAAAAAAATCTACTTATAAAATGTATAAAAAAACAGTACTTTTTTTTACTGTAATAAACTGTGGCGCCGTTTTGGCATTTACAGTAATACACAAAAAATCTACACTTGTTGATTTGCGGTAAAAAAAAACAAAAAAAACCTGGCAGCTCAGGTGCCAAAATTTTACTGTAAAATTTTTTTTTTTTTATTTACAGTAAAAAAACAAATGTAAATTTTACAGTAAAATTGTGGCAACTGAGCTGCCTTTTTTTTGCCATAAAAACAGCAGTAGTGTTTTTCCATTTACAGTAATATACACTACATTTTCAAGTGAAATTATTGCAACTTACCATTTTTTTTTCTACATTTTAGTTTAAAAAAAATCTACTTATAAAATATACAAAAAACAGTACTTTTTTTTACTGTAATAAACTTTGGTGCCGTTTTGGCATTTACAGTAATACACAAAAAATCTACAGTTGTTTATTTGCGGCAAAAAAAATGAAACTGGCAGCTCAGGAGCCAAAATTTTAATGTAAAATTGCAGTTTTTTTTAATTTACAGTAAAAAAAAAAAAATTACAGTAAAATTCTGGCAGCTGAACTGCCTTTTTTTTAACCATGAAAACAGCAGTAGTGTTTTTCCATTTACAGTAATATACACTACATTTTGGTGAAATTATTGCAATTTACCATATTTGTTTTTACATTTGAGTAAAAAAAAAAAAAATCTACTAATAAAATGCATAAAAAAACAGTACCGGTAGTTTGTTTTACTGTAATAAACTGCGGTGCCGTTTTGGCATTTACAGTAATACACCGAAAAATCTACACTTGTTGATTTGCGGTAAAAAAAAACAAAAAAAACCTGGCAGCTCAGGTGCCAAAACTTCACCGTAAAATTTTTTTTTTTTAATTTACAGTAAAAAAACAAATGTAAATTTTACAGTAAAATTGTGGCAACTGAGCTGCCTTTTTTACCATAAAAACAGCAGTAGTGTTTTTCCATTTACAGTAATATACACTACATTTCGAGGTGATGTTATTGCAACTTACCATATTTTTTTTACATTTTAGTTTAAAAAAAATCTACTAATAAAATGCATTTAAAAATGTGTAGTAAAAAAAACAACTGGCAGCTCAGGTGCCAAAATGTTACTGTAAAATTTCAGTTTTTTTTATTTACAGTAAAAAAATCTACTTATAAAATGTATAAAAAACAGTACTTTTTTTTACTGTAATAAACTTTGGTGCCGTTTTGGCATTTACAGTAATACACAAAAAATCTACAGTTGTTTATTTGCGGCAAAAAAAACGAAACTGGCAGCTAAGGAGCCAAAATTTTAATGTAAAATTGCAGTTTTTTAAAATTTACATTAAAAAAAAAATTACAGTAAAATTCTGGCAGCTGAACTGCCTTTTTTGTTTTTTTACCATAAAAACAGCAGTAGTGTTTTTCCATTTACAGTAATATACACTACATTTTGGTGAATCTATTGCAACTTACCATATTTGTTTTTACATTTGAGTAAAAAAAAAAAAAAAACTAATAAAATGCATTAAAAACAGTACCGGTACTTTGTTTTACGGTAATAAACTGCGGTGCCGTTTTGGCATTTACAGTAATACACCGAAAAATCTACACTTGTTGATTTGCGGTAAAAAAAACTTTTTGTTTTACTGTAAAATTAAATTTTTTTTAATTTACAGTGAAAAAACATATGTAAATTTTACAGTAAAATTCTGGCAACTGAGCTGCCTTTTTTTAACCATAAAAACAGCAGTACTGTTTTTTCATTTACAGTAATATACACTACCATTTGAGGTGAAATTAATGCAACTTACCATATTTTTTTTTACATTTTAGTTTAAAAAAAAAATCTACTAATAAAATGCATTAAAAAATGTGTAATAAAAAAAACTAACTGGCAGCTCAGGTGCCAAAACTTGTACTGTAATATTGCATTTTTTTAAAATTTACAGTTAAAAAAAACAAATATAAATTTTACAGTAAAATTCTGGCCACTGAACTGCCTTTTTTTTTTTTACCATAAAAACAGCAGTAGTGTTTTTCCATTTACAGTAATATACACTACATTTTGTGAAATTATTGCAACTTACCATATTTGTTTTTACATTTTAGTTTAAAAAAAAAAAAATCTACTAATAAAATGCATAAAAAAACAGTACTTTTTTTACTGTAATAAACTGTGGTGCCGTTTTGACATTAACAGTAATACACCGAAAAATCTACACTTGTTGATTTGCTGTAAAAAAAAAAAAAAAAAAACAAACAAACTGGCAGCTCAGGTGCCAAAATGTTACTGTAAAATTGCTGTTTTTTTATTTACAGTAAAAAAACAAATGTACATTTTACTTTAAAATTCTGGCAACTGAGCTGCCTTTTTTTTTTTTACCATAAAAACAGCAGTTGCATTGACAGCAATATACACTACATTTTGGGGAAATTATTGCAACTTACCATATTTTTTTTTCTACATTTTAGTTTAAAAAAAAGTCTACTAATAAAATGCATAAAAAACAGTACTTTTTTTTACTGTAATAAACTGTGGTGCCATTTTGGCATTTACAGTAATACACAAAAAATCTACAGTTGTTGATTTGCGGTGAAAAAAAAACTAAACTGGCAGCTCAGGAGCCAAAATTTTACTGTAAAATTGCAGTTTTTTTTATTTACAGTAAAAAACAAATTACAGTAAAATTCGGGCAACTGAGCTGCCTTTTTTTTACAGCAGTACTGTTATTACATTTACAGTAATATACACTACATTTTGGTGAAATTATTGCAACTTATCTTTTTTTTTTACATTTTAGTTTTTTTTAAATCTAGTAAAAAAATGCATAAAAACAGTACTTTTTTTACTGTAATAAACAGTGGTGCCGTTTTGGCATTTACAGTAATACACCGAAAAATCTACACTTGTTGATTTGCGGTAAAAAAAACACAAAAAAAACTGGCAGCTCAGGTGCCAAAATTTTACTGTAAAATGTTTTATTTTTTTATTTACAGTAAAAAAACAAATGTAAATTTTACAGTAAAATTCTGGCAACTGAGCTGCCTTTTTTTAACCATAAAAACAGCAGTACTTTTTTTCCATTTACAGTAATATACACTACATTTTGAGGTGAAATTATTGCAACTTATCATATTTTTTTTACATTTTAGTTTAAAAAAAAAATCTACTAATAAAATGCATTAAAAAATGTGTAATAAAAAACAAACTGGCAGCTCAGGTGCCAAAAATTTTACTGTAAAATTGCATTTTTTTTTATTTACAGTAAAAAAAAACAAATGTAAATTTTACAGTAAAATTCTGGCAACAGAACTGCCTTGTTTTTTTTTTTACCATAAGAACAACAGTACTGTTTTTCCATTTACAGTAATATACACTACATTTTGGTGAAATTATTGCAACTTATCTTTTTTTTTTTTTACATTTCAGTTTTTTTTAAATTAGTAAAAAAAATGCATAAAAACAGTACTTTTTTACTGTAATAAACAGTGGTGCCGTTTTGGCATTTACAGTAATACACAAAAAATCTACACTTGTTGATTTGCGGTAAAAAAAAACTAAACTGGCAGCTCAGGAGACAATATTTTACTGTAAAATTGCAGTTTTTTTTATTTACAGTAAAAAACAAATTACAGTAAAATTCGGGCAACTGGGCTGCCTTTTTTTTTACCATAAAAACAGCAGTACTGTTATTACATTTACAGTAATATACACTACATTTTGGTGAAATTATTGCAACTTATCTTTTTTTTTTTTACATTTCAGTTTTTTTAAAATCTAGTTAAAAAAATGCATAAAAACAGTACTTTTTTTAGTGTAATAAACTGTGGTGACGTTTTGGCATTTACAGTAATACACCGAAAAATCTACAGTTGTTGATTTGCGGTAAAAAAAAAAACTGGCAGCTCAGGTGCCAAAATTTTACTGTAAAATGTAATTTTTTTTAATTTACAGTAAAAAAACAAATGTAAATTTTACAGTAAAATTCTGGCAACTGAGCTGCCTTTTTTTTTTACCATAAAAGCAGCAGTACTGTTTTTTCATTTACAGTAATATACACTACATTTTGAGGTGAAATTATTGCAACTTACCGTATTTTTTTTACATTTTAGTTAAAAAAAAAATCTACTTATAAAATGCATTAAAAAATGTGTAATAAAAAACAAACTGGCAGCTCAAGTGCCAAAACGTTTGCTGTAAAATTGCAGTTTTTTTTATTTACAGTAAAAAAAAAGAAGTATATTTTACAGTAAAATTCTGGCAACTAAGCTGCCTTTTTTTAACCATAAAAACAGCAGCACTGTTTTTCCATTTACAGTAATATACACTACATTTTGAGGTGATGTTATTGCAACTTAACATATTTTTTGACATTTTAGTTTTTAAAAAATCTGCTAATAAAATGCATAAAAAATGTGTAATAAAAAAATTTTGGCAGCTCAGGTCCCAAAATTTTACTGTCAAATTGCATTTTTTAAAGATTTACAGTAAAAAACAATTTACAGTAAAATTCTGGCAACTGAGCTGCCTTCCTTTTTTTACCATTAAAACAGCAGTACTGTTTTTCCATTTACAGTAATATACACTACATTTTGAGGTGAAATTATTGCAACTTACCATATTTTTTTTACGTTTTTTTTGTATTTTTTAAATCTAGTAAAAAAATGCATAAAATCAGTACTTTTGTTAACTGTAATAAACGCTGGTGCCGTTTTGGCATTTACAGTAATACATTGAAAAATTTAGTTTTTGATTTGCGGTAAAAACAAAACAAAAAAACTGGCAGCTCAGGTGCCAAAATTTTACTGTAAAATTGCATTTTTTATTTTTTTTTACATTAAAACTGTAACAACTTAGCTGCCTTTTTTTTAACCAAAAAAACAGCAGTACTGTTTTTCCATTTACAGTAATATACACTACATTTTTAGGTCAATTTATTTAAATCTATTAATAAAATGCATACAAAATGGTGTAATAATAGTATTCACTTTTAGAAACGGCCCTCTGGGGCCAAACATAACTGCAATGTGGCCCTCAGTGAAAACAACTTTGACACTTCTGTCCTACAGAAACCGTATTAAAACAAAAAAATATATTTTCCCCCCCTCTTTTTCCATTTTCCTACATTTTTGTGAGGGCTCCAGGTTGCTCAGGTGAGCAAATGAAGCGCGCCTTAAGATTGTGGTAAACGTCCCCTGACTCATTGTAAAGAAACCTGGTGTGGGACTTACTCAGTGTCATATTGGAGGCAGAAATGGGCTTTCCTCTAATTGCCCGTCTCCTCCTGCCCAGGTACTTCCAGTGCATGCCCAGGTATGGCCTCTTCGCCCCCGTCCACAAGGTGACGCGCATCGGCTTCCCTTGCACCACGCCCACCAAAGCCAAGGGCTCCCGGCGCCGCTCCCTCCTGAAGAGGAGCCCCAGCGCCTCCTCCATCAGCTCCATCAGCTCCACCGCCTCCTCCGTCAGCGGCAAGCCCAGCCGAGCGGGGCTGGTAGGTTGTCCGGGCGTGGGCCGGGGCGACGACGACGGGGGCGGGTCGCCCGCGTGAAACTTGTCTTTTCTCCTTCAGCTGACGGAGACGTCCGCCAGGTACGCCCGCAAGATCTCCGGCACCACGGCGCTGCAGGAGGCCCTGAAGGAGAAGCAGCAGCACATCGAGCAGCTGCTGGGCGAGCGTGACCTGGAGCGATGCGAGGTCGCCAAGGCCACCAGCCACGCCGGGGAGGTGCAGCAGGAGCTGCTTCTCATGAGGAAGGGCAGAGACCAGGTACATAGATGACGTAAATACTCTGATGAACACGCTGCTTCTCAAGTATTTGGCTCCCCTAAATGTAAATTTACGACTCAGGCGTACAATCCACTCTATGAACTGCTAACCTGCCAGTATTAAAGCCCCACCCGTCACATTTTAGAAGAAAAAAATATTTTAGCATAGGTTAGCTGCAGCAGATTAAAAAATGCAGATATAAACCAGGATGAAAGATTTGAGTTTAAATTTGATCAATCATTCTTAGTTACGGTTTCAACTTTTTTTTCCCTATAAAGTGAGCCTGTTTGCAAGTAAATATTCCATAAAAGGCATATATTCTTTATTATAAGGAAATAAACATTTATTTATCCCCAAAACTAATCAAAGAACGCAGTGTTCTTGCACCAATGCGTTATGGGTATAGGTGTCATGTTTACTTGTTGAATGACTCCCTGACAAACTTAACTGCTATATTTGATCAATTATTCCTAGTTACAGTTTCAACTTTTTTTCCTCTAAGTGAGCCTTTTTTGCAAGTAAATATTCCATACAATCAGGTATTATACTTTATTGTTAAGAAAAAAACACATTGATTTATCCCCGAAACTAGCCAAAAAAAATGGAGTATTGTCGCACCAATGCATCATGGGTACAGATGTCATTATTAACTTAACTGCTATATTTGATCAATCATTTTTAGTTATGGTATCAACTTTTTTTCCGCCTAAAACTGAGCCTGTTTGCAAGTAAATATTCCATACAATCAGGTATTATTCTTTATTATAAGGAAAATAACATTGATTTATCCCCAAAACTAATCAAAGAACGCAGGGTTGTTGCACCAATGCATTATGGGTAGAGGTGTCTTTTTTACCCATTGAATAAATTAACTGCTATATTTGATCAATCATTCTTAGTTATGGTTTCAACTTTTTATCCTCCTCTAAGTGAGCCTGTTTTTAAGTAACTATTTCATACAATCAGGTATTATTCTTTATTATAAGGGAAAAAAACAGTGATTTATCCCTGAAACTAATCAAAGAACGTAGTGTTGTTGCACTAATGCATTATGGGTATAGGTGTCATGTTTACTTGTTGAATGACTCCCTGACAAACTTAACTGCTATATTTGATCAATTATTCTTAGTTACAGTTTCAACTTTTTTTCCTCTAAGTGAGCCTATTTGCAAGTAAATATTCCATACAATCAGGTATTATACTTTATTGTAAAGAAAAAAATATTGATTTATCCCCGAAACTAGCCAAAAATGGAGTATTGTCGCACCAATGCATCATAGGTACAGATGTCATTTTTAACTTAACTGCAATATTTGATCAATCATTTTTAGTTATGGTTTCAACTTTTTTTCCCCCTAAAACTGAGCCTGTTTGCAAGTAAATATTCCATACAATCAGGTATTATATTTTATTGTAAAGAAAAAAACATTGATTCATCACCCGAAGCTAGCCTAAAAATGTGGTATTGTCGCACCAATGCATTTTGGGTACAGGTGTCAAGTTTAACTGCTGAATCACTCTTTGACAACATATTTGATCAATCATTCTTAGTTATGGGTTCAATTTTTTTTCACCCCTAAAAAGTAAGCCTGTTTGCAAGTAAATATTCCATACAATCAGGTATTACACTTTATTGTAAAGAAAAAAAACATTGATTTATCCCCGAAACTAGCCAAAAAAATGTAGTGATGTTGTACCAATACATCATGGGTACAGGTGTCATTTTTAACTGTTGTATCACTGCCTGACCATCTCAACTGCTATATTTAATCAATCATTCTTAGTTGCTGTTTCAACTTTTTCCCTCCTAAAAGTGAGCTTGTTTGCAAGTAAATATTCCATTCAATCAGTGAGCCTGTTTGTAAGTAAATACTCCATACAATCAGGTATTATACTTTATTGTAAAGAAAAAAAACATTGATTTATCCCCGAAACTAGCCAAAAAAATGGAGTATTGTCACACCAATGCATCATGGGTACAGATGTTATTTTTAACTTAACTGCCATATTTGATCAATCATTTTAAGTTATGGTATCAACTTTTTTTCCGCCTAAAACTTAGCCTGTTTGCAAGTAAATATTCCATACAATCAGGTATTATACTTTATTATGAAGAAAAAAAACAGATTTATCCTTGAATGTAGCCATAAAATGTAGTAATGTACCAATGCATTATGGGTAAAGGTGTCATTTTTAACTGTTGTATCACCCTTTGACAATCTTAACTGCTATATTTGATCTATCATTTTTAGTTATGGTTTCAACTTTTTTTCCATAACAATATGTAATATGTACAATATACACACTGCAAGTATATATATAATGTAGTAACAGACACCTTCATAACAATATGTAATATGTACAATATACACACTGCAAGTATATATATAATGTAGTAACAGACACCTTCATAACAATATGTAATATGTACAATATACACACTGCAAGTATATATATAATGTAGTAACAGACACCTTCATAACAATATGTAATATGTACAATATACACACTGCAAGTATATATATAATGTAGTAACAGACACCTTCATAACAATATGTAATATGTACAATATACACACTGCAAGTATATATATAACGTAGTAACAGACACCTTCATAACAATATGTAATATGTACAATATACACACTGCAAGTATATATATAATGTAGTAACAGACACCTTCATAACAATATGTATGCGTGTGACAGTACGCCATGGAGACGGAGGCCAAGCTGGACCAGCTGAGGTCCATGGTGGAAGCAGCCGACCGCGACAAGGTGGAGCTGCTGAACCAGCTGGAGGAGGAGAGGAGGCGAGTGCTTTGCCAGAGAAACTCAAATTTGGCCTATTTTGCATGTCTTATTAAACGTGCGTGCGTGTGTGTGTGTGTGTGTGTGTGTGTGCGTGTGCGTGTGTGACAGGAAAGTGGAAGACCTGCAGTTCCGTGTGGAAGAGGCGTGCATCACCAAAGGCGATCTTGAGGTAACTTACATAAGCTCGCTGGCTCTCACTCATTTATCACCCTGGTGGATTTTTTATGAATTCTATTAAAAAAAAGGGGGGGGCGGGGGGGCTCGTTAAACATGAATCAAGCCGGTGCTCTCTTTTTTTTTCGTATCCACAAGCTCCTTACTTAACACCAAAGATGCTCTCCAGTTCTTCTCCAGTGCAACTAAGACATTGAGACACTTTAATTGCACATGCAGGATACAGTAGCACAGGTGGAGGGACGCCCTCTGGGGTACGTTGTGGTGGTCTAACCAAGGGGTGTCCAAACTATGCCCCACGAGACGCAATGAGTTTAGGGGAGATTGCATTCGTTTTAAAAATCTTGACAATTTCGCTGTTAGTGGACAACTTTGCATGAAATTAGGCACAGAATATACCTATATGACCCAATGCAAACAACCTTCCCTAGTTATGGTGAAACAAATCCAGTTCACTGAACTTTGTGGATATTATTATTTTTATGAAACACCCATGCACTATTAAAAAATAATCAAAATTGCACCCATTTAAATTAATTACAACGCATGAGGGGGAAAAATGCTAAACATTCTCCATGTTTGGTGCATTTAAAGGCCTACTGAAATGAATTTTTTTTATTTAAACGGGGATAGCAGATCCATTCTATGTGTCATACTTGATCATTTCGCGATATTGCCATATTTTTGCTGAAAGGATTTAGTAGAGAACGTCGACGATAAAGTTCGCAACTTTTGGTCGCTGATAAAAAAAAAGCCTTGCCTGTACCGGAAGTAGTGTGACGTTGTCAGTTGAAAGGCTCCTCACATTTTCCTATCGTTTTCAATGCAGCGAGAGCGATTCGGACCGAGAAAGCGACGATTACCCCGTTAATTTGAGCGAGGATGAAAGATTTGTGGATGAGGGACGTGAGAGTGAAGGACTAGAGTGCAGTGCAGGACATGTCTTTTTTCGCTCTGACCGTAACTTAGGTACAAGCTGGCTCATTGGATTCCACACTTTCTCCTTTTTCTATTGTGGATTACGGATTTGTATTTTAAACCACCTCGGATACTATATCCTCTTGAAAATGAGAGTCGAGAACGCGAAATGGACATTCACAGTGACTTTTATCTCCACGACAATACATCGGCGAAGCTCTTTAGCTACGGAGCTAACGTGATAGCATCGTGCTTAAATGCAGATAGAAACAAAAGACATAAACCCCTGACTGGAAGGATAGACAGAAAATCAACAATACTATTAAACCATGGACATGTAACTACACGGTTAATGCTTTCCAGCCTGGCGAAGCTTAACAATGCTGTTGCTAACGACGCCATTGAAGCTAACTTAGCAACGGGACCTCACAGAGCTATGCTAAAAACATTAGCTATCCACCTACGCCAGCCAGCCTTCATCTGCTCATCAACACCCGTGCTCACCTGCGTTCCAGCGATCGACGGCGCGACGAAGGACTTCACCCGATCATAGATGCTGTCGGCGGCTAGCGTCGGATAGCGCGTCTGCTATCCATCTCAAAGTCCTCCTGGTTGTGTTGCTGTAGTCCGCCGCTAATACACCGATCCCACCTACAACTTTCTTCTTTGCAGTCTCCATTGTTCATTAAACAAATTGCAAAAGATTCACCAACACAGATGTCCAGAATACTGTGGAATTTTGAGATGAAAACAGAGCTTTTTGTATTGGATACAATGTGTCTGAATACTTCCGTTTAAACCATTGACGTCACGCGCATACGTCATCATACCGAGACGTTTTCAACCGAAAGTTTAGCGGGAAATTTAAAATTGCACTTTATAAGTTAACCCGGCCGTATTGGCATGTGTTGCAATGTTCAGGCATGTGATTTTTCCGTCTAAAGTTGGAATTCCGTCTTTTTTAATCTCGGGGGAAAAAAAAAAAATTATCTCCCGTTTTCCTGTTTTTTTTTCCGACCCTAAATCAAGATTCGAGACGTAGTTTATATTACGCCGTAGCTGATTGGTCGATATGTTCCTTGTGACCAATCAGGACATCTGTTATGAATGATGACGTTAATAACGTCATCATTCATAATGGTTATTACCGCCATTTTCCATATGTAAACGATGTCGCTTCTTGAGAGAAAGGACGCTTTACGAGTAAAAGAAATTGATAAACATGTCAAAAATAAGTTTCAATGGGACTGGATGGAAAGGGAAATCACTGATACTGTTGGGAAGAAAGAAATTACGACTTTGTTCGGTGATTTTATTCGGAAAATCGATCGTCCCGGAAAGGTTTTGTGCATGTGGTGTCATGATGATATTGACTATGGATCACAAGGTTTCAAGGCTTTGGAAGTACATGCGAAACGCCAAAAACATGAAACAACTTGAAGCAAGAAAAAACAACTTTTCACTAGCTGGTACTTTTGGATGTCAACCGAAAGTGAGCAAACCTTACGGACTTCATCCTTTGTTTACATCGAGAGGAAAGATCCACCCAAACAACCCACTTCAGTTGCAGACAGGGTTGTTAATAATGAGGTAAGCTAAAATATATTTGCTTGCGAAATACGCATGTTTGTTTGAAATATTAACCAATTATTGCTTTGCGAAATATAAATATTTTTTTCTAAAAATAAAAAGCCACGTGAAAATATATTATGAAATTACAGAAATTCAAAGAGTCGCATTATTGATTCCAGTTAACAATTTATTTGAAATAAATTTGCATATAATACTATTTTGTAATATTAAGTTCTTATGTAGTCTCTTGAAACTATTGTCAGTGGTGTAACAATCTTGAAGGTCAATATTTTCACACTTGTTTCATGCAATATGTCAGTGTCCTCACATTATTATTATTTCCTATTTTCAAATATGAGTAAACAATACTAAACATCTTTAATTATTTTCATAAATGTATATCCTATTTTGGCAAAAATAATTAAATGTTTACATTTGGTATTTTGATATATTTATAACTAAACTTGTAGGCAATTGGGCATGTACATTAAAACTGTGAATTGTTATTAGTGGTTATGTATTTTACAATTAATGCTGCTTTCTGATAGCATATATCATGTAATAGTCTTAACTTTAAAATATATTTTGTATAATAATAAATCTTGGCAAACCTGTTACACCACTGATAATTTTTTTACCCCATATATACAATATCTGACTAATTATGTGGTAATACTGTAAATAAACTGTAGATCAGGGGTCACCAACGCGGTGCCCGCGGGCACCAGGTAGCCCGTAAGGACCAGATGAGTAGCCCGCTGGCCTGTTCTAAAAATAGCTCAAATAGCAGCACTAACCAGTGAGCTGCCTCTATTTTTTAAATAGTATTTATTTACTAGCAAGCTGGTCTCGCTTTGCCCGACATTTTTAATTCTAAGAGAGACAAAACTCAAATAGAATTTGAAAATCCAAGAAAATATTTTAAAGACTTGGTCTTCACTTGTTTAAATAAATTCAATAATTTTTTACTTTGTTTTTTATAACTTTCAGAAAGACAATTTTAGAGAAAAAATACAACCTTAAAAATGATTTAAGGATTTTTAAACATACACCTTTTTACCTTTTAAATTCCTTCCTCTTCTTTCCTGACAATTTAAATCAATGTTCAAGTAAAAAAATTTTTTTTATTGTAAAGAATAATAAATACATTTTAATTTAATTCTTCATTTTAGCTTCTGTTTTTTCGACGAAGAATATTTGTGAAATATTTCTTCAAACTTATTATGATTAAAATTAAAAAAAGGTATTCTGGCAAATCTAGAAAATCCGTAGAATCAAATTTGAATCTTATTTCAAAGTCTTTTGAATTTCTTTTAAAATTTTTGTTCTGGAAAATCTAGAAGAAATAATGATTTGTCTTTGTTAGAAATATAGCTTGGTCCTATTTGTTATATATTCTAACAAAGTGTAGATTGGATTTTAACCTATTTAAAACATGTCATCAAAATTTTGAAATTAATCTTAATCAGGAAAAATTACTAATGATGTTCCATAAATTCTTTTTTTAATTTTTTCAAAAAGATTCGAATTAGCTAGTTTTTCTCTTCTTTTTTTCGGTTGAATTTTGAATTTTAAAGAGTCGAAATTGAAGATAAACTATGTCAAAATTGAATTGTCATTTTTTTCGTGTTTTCTCCTCTTTTAAACCGTTCAATTAAGTGTAAATATCATTAATTATTAATAATAACATAGAGTTAAAGGTAAATTGAGCAAATTGGCTATTTCTGGCAATTTATTTAAGTGTGTATCAAACTGGTAGCCCTTCGCATTAACCAGTACCCAAGAAGTAGCTCTTGCTTTCAAAAAGGTTGGTGACCCCTGCTCTAGATAATAACACTGATCAATGTGACACCTGTGGATGTGAAATGAACACAAGATGTAAATATTAGTGACTAAATACTGTTGGGACTGAACCATATACAGTGATTCATTAGGATAATTGGGTTATGTATGTTCTATTAATGATGTTTTCATGTCTTTAAACACTAAAATATTTTCTTCAAATGGTGCTGTCTTTGTTCATTTTAGCATGTTAAATTGGTGAAAAACCAGGAGCTTCTGGAAAACCTGGACTTGGCTGGGGGCCTTCGTCCCCCAGACCCCCGGAAATGTTTTCAGTCTTTTTCATTGTGGTCAAATCACATGCCTGAATGTTAAGATTTCATCATTGATGTATAAACTATCAGACTGCGTGGTCGCTAGTAGTGGCTTTCAGTAGGCCTTTAAGCTGCTTGATATTTCTGATTGATTGCAAAACTTTAAAGTTGTTGTCACGGCAGTAAACAAAGTGGGAGTCAAACTTGTACATACTCATTTATTCCAATGATGTATCCAGTATATTAATATAATATATACACATATATATGTATTAGCTGTATACAGCTCAATGACCTTATGTTGCTATCTAGTGGACAACGTGACTAATTCAGGTCTATGACTTTTGCATGAAATTAAGCGCAGCATTACTTGAACCACATTTTTTAGCCCTATGCGGCCCCCAGGTCCAAAAGTTTGGACAGCCCTGGTCTAACCAGCTTGCTACGCTGACTCAGTCTCTCTGCGAGTGAGTGGTGAAGTCTTCTGATGCCTGAAGACACGCGCACGTCCTTTCGCTTCTGTCTCCTTGCTCGCTTTTATCTCCTCTCCTCAGCGCTAAGTTGGCCGCTAGCACTAACCGCTAAATCTTGCTCACTCAGTCCTGTCCCACGTTCAAAAAGCATCTTGGCTTGTTTGTGTGTGTGTGTGTGTGTGTGTGTGTGTGTGTGTGTGTTTGCGTGCACGCGTCACAAAGCCTGCATGTCAGCCATGTCTCTCTCTCTCTCTCTCTCTCGCCGCTGTCTGCCACTAACAGACGCAGACCCGCCTGGAGCTCGCCCACATTAAGGAGCTGGAGCAGAGTTTGCTCTTTGAAAAGGCCAAAGCGGAAAAACTCCAGCGGGATTTAGAGGACACTCGGGTAATGTGGCGGTCCCGTGGCGGCGTTTTAGTCAACAACCACACACACACACACACACACACACACACACACACACACACACACACACACACGCGTGTTGGGGTAGTGACACGCCAGCTCCAGCAGATGGCGCTGTGGTGAAAAAAAAAAAAGTGGTATGCGTCATTGTATTGTACTTAATGTAGTGCACTGTAAAAAATAGATGTATTTTGCAGTCAAAAATTGATGTTTTACTGTTATTTTTACGCTAAAATTCCAATTTTTCTACGTAAAATTTTTAGTCGCTTTTACAGTGCATTACTATAAATGGAAAAAAGGTACGACTGTTATTTTTACGCTGAAACTTCCAGTTTTTCACCGTAAAATTTTTAGCCATTGTTTTTACAGTACATTACTGTAAATGGAAAAATAGTACCACTGTTATTTTTACAGTAAAATTAAAATTGTTCTAAGTAAAATCTTTAGTCGTTGTTTTTAAAGTTCATTACTGTAAATGAAAAATATTTAGCTGTTTGTTTTTACAGTGCATTACTGTAAATGGTAAAACGGTACAACTGTTATTTCTTCGCTAAAATTCCAGTTTTTCAACGTAACATATTTAGTCGTTTTGACAGTGCATTACTATAAATGGAAAAAAGGTACGACTGTTATTTTTACGCTAAAATTCCAGTTTTTCAACGTAACATATTTAGTCGTTTTTACAGTGCATTACTATAAATGGAAAAAAGGTACGACTGTTATTTTTACGCTAAAATTCCAGTTTTTCACTGTAAATTCTTTCACCGTTGTTTTTACAGTGAATTACTGTAAATGGAAAAACGTAGCACTGTTTTTTTTTATGCTAAACTTCCAGTTTTTCACCGTAAAATTTTTAGCCATTGTTTTTACAGTACATTACTTTAAATGGAAAAATGGTACAACTGTTATTTTTACTGTAAAATTAAATTTTTTCTAAGTAAAATCTTTAGTCGTTGTTTTCACAGTTCATTACTGTAAATGGAAAATATTTAGCTGTTTGTTTTTACAGTGCATTACTGTAAATGGAAAAACGGTACAACTGTTATTTTTACGCTAAAATTCCAGTTTTTCAACGTAAAAGTTTTAGTCGTTTTTACAGTGCATTACTATAAATGGAAAAAAGGTACGACTGTTATTTTTACGCTAAAATTCCAGTTTTTCACTGTAGATTCTTTAACCGTTGTTTTTACAGTGAATTACTGTAAATGGAAAAACGTAGCACTGTTTTTTTATGCTAAACTTCCAGTTTTTCACCGTAAAATTTTTAGCCGTTTTTACAGTACATTATTGTAAATGGAAAAACGGAAGTTTTTCAACGTAAGATTTTTTGGCGTTGTTTTTACAGTGCATTACTATAAATGGAAAAAAGGTACGACTGTTATTTTTACGCTAAAATTCCAGTTTTTCACTGTAAATTCTTTAACCGTTGATTTTACAGTGAATTAATGTAAATGGAAAAATGTAGCACTGTTTTTTTTTTATGCTAAACTTCCAGTTTTTCACCGTAAATTTTTTAGCCATCGTTTTTACAGTACATTACTTTAAATGGAAAAAAAGTACCACTGTTATTTTTACTGTAAAATTTAATTTTTTCTAAGTAAAATATTTAGTCGTTGTTTTTACAGTTCATTACTGTAAATGGAAAATATTTAGCTGTTTGTTTTTACAGTGCATTACTGTAAATGGAAAAACGGTACAACTGTTATTCTTACGCTAAAATTCCAGTTTTTCAACGTAAAAGTTTTAGTCGTTTTTACAGTGCATTACTATAAATGGAAAAAAGGTACGACTGATATTTTTACGCTAAAATTCCAGTTTTTCACTGTAAATTCTTTAACCGTTGATTTTACAGTGAAAAACTGTAAATGGAAAAACGTAGCACTGTTTTTTTTTTTATGCTAAACTTCCAGTTTTTCACCGTAAATTTTTTAGCCATCGTTTTTACAGTACATTACTTTAAATGGAAAAAAAGTACCACTGTTATTTTTACTGTAAAATTTAATTTTTTCTGAGTAAAATATTCAGTCGTTGTTTTTACAGTTCATTACTGTAAATGGAAAATATTTAGCTGTTTGTTTTTACAGTGCATTACTGTAAATGGAAAAACGGTACAACTGTTATTCTTACGCTAAAATTCCAGTTTTTCAACGTAAAAGTTTTAGTCGTTTTTACAGTGCATTACTATAAATGGAAAAAAGGTACGACTGTTATTTTTACGCTAAAATTCCAGTTTTTCACTGTAAATTCTTAAACCGTTGTTTTTACAGTGAATTACTGTAAATGGAAAAACGTAGCACTGTTTTTTTTATGCTAAACTTCCAGTTTTTCACCGTAAAATTTGTAGCCATTGTTTTTACAGTACATTACTTTGAATGGAAAAATAGTACAACTGTTATTTTTACTGTAAAATTAAATTTTTTCTGAGTAAAATATTTAGTCGTTGTTTTTACAGTTCATTACTGTAAATGGAAAATATTTAGCTGTTTGTTTTTACAGTGCATTACTGTAAATGGAAAAACGGTACAACTGTTATTTTTACGCTAAAATTCCAGTTTTTCAACGTAAAAGTTTTAGTCGTTAACCGTTGTTTTTACAGTGAATTACTGTAAATGGAAAAACGTAGCACTGTTTTTTTTATGCTAAACTTCCAGTTTTTCACCGTAAAATTTTTAGCCATTGTTTTTACAGTACATTACTTTAAATGGAAAAATAGTACCACTGATATTTTTACTGTAAAATTAAAAATGTTCTAAGTAAAATCTTTAGTCGTTGTTTTTACAGTTGATTACTGTAAATGGAAAATATTTAGCTGTTTGTTTTTACAGTGCGTTACTGTAAATGGAAAAAAGGTACGACTGTTATTTTTACGCTAAAATTCCAGTTTTTCACTGTAAATTCTTTAACCGTTGTTTTTACAGTGAATTACTGTAAATGGAAAAACGTAGCACTGTTTTTTTATGCTAAACTTCCAGTTTTTCACCGTAAAATTTTTTGCCGTTTTTACAGTACATTATTGTAAATGGAAAAACGGAAGTTTTTCAACGTAAGATTTTTTGGCGTTGTTTTTACAGTGCATTACTATAAATGGAAAAAAGGTACGACTGTTATTTTTACCCTAAAATTCCAGTTTTTCACTGTAAATTCTTTAACCGTTGTTTTTACAGTGAATTACTGTAAATGGAAAAACCTAGCACTGTTTTTTTTTATGCTAAACTTCCAGTTTTTCACCGTAAAATTTTTAGCCATTGTTTTTACAGTACATTACTTTAAATGGAAAAAAAGTACCACTGTTTTTTACTGTAAAATTAAATTTTTTCTAAGTAAAATATTTAGTCGTTGTTTTTACACTTCATTACTGTAAATGGAAAATATTTAGCTGTTTGTTTTTACAGTGCATTACTGTAAATGGAAAAACGGTACAACTGTTATTCTTACGCTAAAATTCCAGTTTTTCAACGTAAAAGTTTTAGTCGTTTTTACAGTGCATTACTATAAATGGAAAAAAGGTACGACTGTTATTTTTATGCTAAAATTCCAGTTTTTCACTGTAAATTCTTTAACCGTTGTTTTTACAGTGAATTACTGTAAATGGAAAAACGTAGCACTGTTTTTTTATGCTAAACTTCCAGTTTTTCACCGTAAAATTTTTAGCCGTTTTTACAGTACATTATTGTAAATGGAAAAACAGAAGTTTTTTAACGTAAGATTTTTTTGGCGTTGTTTTTACAGTGCATTACTATAAATGGAAAAAAGGTACGACTGTTAATTCTTATGCTAAAATTTCATTTTTTTACTGTAAATTCTTTACAGTGAATTACTGTACATGGAAAAACGTACCACTGTTATTTTTACAGTAAAATTCAAAATTTTCAGGGTAAAATCTTTAGTCGTTGTTTTTACAGTGCATTATACCGTAAATGGAAAGTCTTTAGCTGTTGTTTTTACATTGCATTACTGTAAATGGAAAAACGGTACCACTGTTATTTTTACGGTAAAATGTAATTTTTCCACCGTAAAATCTTTTGTCGTTTTTACAGTGCATTACTGTAAAAGGAAAAACGGTACCACTGCTATTTTTACGCTAAACTTAAATTTTTTTCACCGTAAAATTTTTAGCCATTGTTTTTACAGTGTATTACTGTAAATGGAAAAACGGTAGCACCGTTATTTTTACGGTCAAATTCCAGTTTTTCCTGGTGAAAACTTTAGTCGTTGATTTTACAGTGCATTACTGTAAATGTCAAATCTTTAGCTGTTGTTTTACAGCGCATTACTGTAAATGGAAAAACGGTACCACTTATTTTTACGCGAAAATTCCAGTTTTTCACCATACATTTTTTGGTCATTTTTACAGTGCATTACTGTAAATGGAAAAACGGTAGCACTGTTATTTTTACGGTAAAATTAATAATTTTCACCGTAAAATCTTTGGTCGTTTTTACAGTGCATTACTGTAAATGGAAAAACGGTACCACTGCTATTTTTATGCAAAAATAAAAAAAATTTCACCGTAACATTTTTTGTTGTTTTTATAGTGCATTACTGTAAATGGAAAAACGGTAGCACTGTTATTTTTAGCAAAAATTCCAGTTTTTCACCGTAAATTTTTGGTCATTTTTACAGTACATTACTGTAAATGTCAAATCTTTAGCTGTTGTTTAACAGTGCATTACTGTAAATAATATAAATATTTATATATAAAAATATATATACATACATATATATATATATAATATATAAATATTATATATATTATTACTGTAAATGAAAAAACGGTACGACTGTTATTTTTACGCAAAAATTCCAGTTTTTCAACGTAAAAGTTTTAGTCATTTTTACAGTGCATTACTTTAAATGGAACAACGGTAGCACTGTTATTTTTACGGTAAAATTAATTTTTTTTTACTGTAAAATCTTTTTTCCTTTTTTCAGTGCATTACTTTAAATGGCTATTTTTACACTAAACTTAAATTTTTTCACCGTAAAATGTTTAGCCATTGTTTTTACAGTGCATTACTGTAAATGGAAAAACGCTAGCACTGTTATTTTTAGGCAAAAATTCCAGTTTTTCACCGTAAATTTTTGGTCATTTTTACAGTGCATTACTGTAAATGGAAAAATGGTAGCACTGTTATTTTTACGGTCAAATTCCAGTTTTTCCTGGTGAAATCTTTAGTCGTTGATTTTACAGTACATTACTGTAAATGTCAAATCTTTAGCTGTTGTTTTACAGTGCATTACTGTAAATAATATAAATATTTATATATAAAAATATATATACATACATATATATATATATAATATATAAATATTATATATATTATTACTGTAAATGAAAAAACGGTACAGTTTTTCAACGTAAAAGTTTTAGTCATTTTTACAGTGCATTACTTTAAATGGAACAACGGTAGCACTGTTATTTTTACGGTAAAATTGAATTTTTTTTACTGTAAAATCTTTTTTCCTTTTTTCAGTGCATTACTTTAAATGGCTATTTTTACACTAAACTTAAATTTTTTCACCGTAAAATGTTTAGCCATTGTTTTTACAGTGCATTACTGTAAATGGAAAAACGCTAGCACTGTTATTTTTAGGCAAAAATTCCAGTTTTTCACCGTAAATTTTTGGTCATTTTTACAGTGCATTACTGTAAATGGAAAAATGGTAGCACTGTTATTTTTACGGTCAAATTCCAGTTTTTCCTGGTGAAATCTTTAGTCGTTGATTTTACAGTACATTACTGTAAATGTCAAATCTTTAGCTGTTGTTTTACAGTGCATTACTGTAAATAATATAAATATTTATATATAAAAATATATATACATACATATATATATATATAATATATAAATATTATATATATTATTACTGTAAATGAAAAAACGGTACAGTTTTTCAACGTAAAAGTTTTAGTCATTTTTACAGTGCATTACTTTAAATGGAACAACGGTAGCACTGTTATTTTTACGGTAAAATTGAATTTTTTTTACTGTAAAATCTTTTTTCCTTTTTTCAGTGCATTACTTTAAATGGCTATTTTTACACTAAACTTACATTTTTTCACCGTAAAATTTTTAGCCATTGTTTTTACAGTGCATTACTGTAAATGGAAAAACGCTAGCACTGTTATTTTTAGGCAAAAATTCCAGTTTTTCACCGTAAATTTTTGGTCATTTTTACAGTGCATTACTGTAAATGGAAAAATGGCAGCACTGTTATTTTTACGGTCAAATCCCAGTTTTTCCTGGTGAAATCTTTAGTCGTTGATTTTACAGTACATTACTGTAAATGTCAAATCTTTAGCTGTTGTTTTACAGTGCATTACTGTAAATAATATAAATATTTATATATAAAAATATATATACATACATATATATAATATATAAATATTATATATTTTATTACTGTAAATGAAAAAACGGTAGTTTTTCAACGTAAAAGTTTTAGTAATTTTTACAGTGCATTACTTTAAATGGAACAACGGTAGCACTGTTATTTTTACGGTAAAATTAATTTTTTTTTACTGTAAAATCTTTTTTCCTTTTTTCAGTGCATTACTTTAAATGGCTATTTTTACACTAAACTTAAATTTTTTCACCGTAAAGTTTTTAGCCATTGTTTTTACAGTGCATTACTGTAAATGGAAAAACGCTAGCACTGTTATTTTTACGCAAAAATTCCAGTTTTTCACTGTAAAATCGACTGCAGTGTGTCCAATGAGCTACATGATTGTTCACCACAAGCTGCTACCCTCGTGCTAAGTTAGCGCCTAGCTAAAGACGCGTGGACCTCGTTGTTGTTTGCCAATTTCGGGTCCGAGCCGGCGGCGGCTAACGCTAACGGCAATGCTAACGACTGTGAATGGCGCAGGTGGCTACGGTGTCTGAGCGCTCGCGCATCATGGAGCTGGAGCGGGAGGCGGCCGACCTCCAGCTGCGACTGCGGGCGTCCCGGCAGAAGGAGGACGCCGTGTCTCTGTCGGAGCGGCAGATGAGCGGCCTCAGGGCCGAGGCGCAGTCCCAGGAGAAGAAGGTGAGGAGGCGCTCGCTCCGCTGGCCGAGGCGCTCAAGTACATCCTGGATGTCCCCCGCAGATCAGCCAGCTGAGCGTGGACCTGGAGACCAAGGACAAGGAGCTGCGGTCCGTGCAGGAAGACAAGGAGTCTCTGCAGCAGCAAGTCAGCAGCTTGGTAAGAACTGAATAATTGACTGTGGCGTAAAGAGGAGAAAGATGATGTCATCAGAGCAAAGAGCATTGATGACATGGAGTCAAAGCAGCGTACCACTTCCTGCCACTGGGGGCAGCACATGTCAGCTCAGTGAAAGTGTAAGGATGTTGTTTGCTTACTTTCATCTGCTGCCGTGCCAGACATTTACAGCAACGCTTTTTGGATTTAGTTAGCTGGCGCTCGTTAACAAAGTGTCCTCGTTAGCAAATTGTCCTCGTAAGCAAAGTGTCCTCGTTAACAAAGTGTCCTCGTTAACAAAGTGTCCTCGTTAGCGGCGCTTCCCCCACAATCAAATGTTGATGCCTCTCTCTCGTCTCCTCGCGCTCAAGCTGGAGCAGGCCGGCCAGGACAGAACCAGGACGCTGAAGGCCACGCAAGGTGAACATGCCAGATGTCACCTGTCACAACACTTGACCTTCTATCTTACCTGTCACCTTACCTGCCACATTACCTATACACCTTCTATCTCACTTGTCACCTTACCTGTTGCCTCACCTGCCGCAACATTTACCTGCCACCTCACCTGTCACTTTACCTGCCACAGCATTTATTAACCTTCTATCTCACCTGTCACCCCACCTGCCATTTTACCTGTCACCTTACCTGTCGCCTCACCTGCCACAAAACTTAACCTTCTATTTTACCTGCCACCTCACCTGTCACCTCACCTGCCACATTACCTATACACCTTCTATTTGTCACCTTACCTGTTGCCTCACCTGCCGCAACATTTACCTGCCACCTCACCTGTCACTTTACCTGCCACAACATTTATTAACCTTCTATCTCACCTGTCACCTCACCTGCCATTTTACCTGTCACCTTACCTGCCACAAAACTTAACCTTCTATCTCACCTACCACCTTACCTGCCACCTCACCTGTCACTTTACCTGCCACAGCATTTATTAACCTTCTATCTCACCTGTCACCCCACCTGCCATTTTACCTGTCACCTTACCTGTCGCCTCACCTGCCACAAAACTTAACCTTCTATTTTACCTGCCACCTCACCTGTCACCTCACCTGCCACATTACCTATACACCTTCTATTTGTCACCTTACCTGTTGCCTCACCTGCCGCAACATTTACCTGCCACCTCACCTGTCACTTTACCTGCCACAACATTTATTAACCTTCTATCTCACCTGTCACCTCACCTGCCATTTTACCTGTCACCTTACCTGCCACAAAACTTAACCTTCTATCTCACCTACCACCTTACCTACCACCTCAGCTGTCGCCTCATTTGCCACAACATTTAACCTATCTCACCTGCCACCTTACCTGTCACAACACTTAACCTTGTATCTCACCTACCACCTTACCTGCCACCTTACTTGTCGCCTCACCTACCACGACATTTAACCTTTTGTCTCACCTGCCACCTCACCTGTCACCTCACCTGTCTGTCACCTTATCTGCCACAACACTTAACCTTCTATCTCACCTGCCACCTTAGCTGTCACCTTACCTGTTGCCTCACCTGCCACAAAACTTAACCTTCTATTTTACCTGCCACCTCACCTGTCACCTCACCTGCCACATTACCTATACACCTTCTATTTGTCACCTTACCTGTTGCCTCACCTGCCGCAACATTTACCTGCCACCTCACCTGTCACTTTACCTGCCACAACATTTATTAACCTTCTATCTCACCTGTCACCTCACCTGCCATTTTACCTGTCACCTTACCTGCCACAAAACTTAACCTTCTATCTCACCTACCACCTTACCTGTCACCTTACCTGCCACCTCAGCTGTCGCCTCATTTGCCACAACATTTAACCTATCTCACCTGCCACCTTACCTGTCACAACACTTAACCTTGTATCTCACCTACCACCTTACCTGCCACCTTACTTGTCGCCTCACCTACCACGACATTTAACCTTTTGTCTCACCTGCCACATCACCTGTCACCTCACCTGTCTTGTCACCTTATCTGCCACAACACTTAACCTTCTATCTCACCTGCCACCTTAGCTGTCACCTTACCTGTCGCCTCACTTGCCACAACACTTAACCTATCTCACCTACCACCTTACCTGTCACCTTACCTGTCGCCTCACCTGCCACAACACTTAACATTCTATCTCACTTGCCACCTTACCGGCCACTTTAGTTGTCACCTTACCTGTCGCCTCACTTGCCACAACACTTAACATATCTCACCTGCAACCTAACCTATCACCTTACATGTCACCTCACCTGTCATCTTACCTGTCACAGAACACTTAACATTCTATCTCACCTGCCACCTTACCGGCCACCTTAGCTGTCGCCTCACCTGCCACAACACTTAACCTATCTCACCTGCCACCTTACCTGTCATCTTACCTGTCACACAACACTTAACATTCTATCTCACCTGCCACCTTACATGTCTCCTTACCTGTCACACAACACTTAACCTTCTATCTCACCTTACCTGTCATCTTACCTGTCACACAACACTTAACCTTCTATCTCACCTTACCTGTCATCTTACCTGTCACACAACACTTAACCTTCTATCTCACCTTACCTGTCACCTTACCTGTCATCTTACCTGTCACACAACACTTAACCTTCTATCTCACCTTACTTGTCACCTTACCTGTCATCTTACCTGTCACACAACACTTAACCTTCTATCTCACCTTACTTGTCACCTTACCTGTCATACACTTGGCAACCTCACATGTCAGAAAACCTGTCCACCTGTCACAGTTACTGACAAATCACATCTCCTCACCTGCCATCCTACCTGTCACCTTTACTGGCATCCAACCCACCACCACCATTTGCCGACCTTACCTGTGCCCCCACCCGTAACTTCTTTTGTCCCCTGTACCTGCGCGCTCACCTGTCAGCCCAGCTGTGACGGCTTGTTGTGCTTGTGTGTGTCAGAGGTGGAGCAGCTGAAGAAGGACATGGAGGTGCTGAGGGAGGAGAGGCACTGCAGGGAAAATGAACTTAAAGCTCTCTTGACTCAGGTAGGATCACATTTTCGCTCCGCTAACTCACTTCTAACTTCATATTTCCTCGCAGTTTCTATATTAGAATATTCAAAAACAGCAAAAGGGACAAGCGGTAGAAAATGGATTGATGGGTTTTTGGACAAATGTCAAAAATGAGTGCTGCAGAGAGTGAAGAAATTGTGGATAAAAAATATAAGAAAATAAATACATTTTAAAAAAAGATCCATTTTCTATGTCGCTAAAAAACTAAATACAATTGAAAAATATTTGTGCGGCAGAGAGAGAAGGAATTCCATCCATCATCTATTTCCTACGTCGATAAAAAAAATAGATGAATAAATAAAATAAAATAAATAAAAAATTTGTGCTGTAGAGAGCGAAGAAATTGTCGACGAAAAATACGATAAAATAAATACATTTAAATAAAAGAGTGCTGCAAGGAGCAAATAAATTGTCGCTAAAAAATAAAATAAAATTTAAAAAAATGAGTGCTGCAGAGACTGAAAAAATTATATCCATCATCCATTTCCTACGTCGATATAAAAAATAGATAAATAAAGAAAAAAAAGAAAAAATTGTGCTGTAGAGAGCGAAGAAATTGTCGATAAAAAATAGAATAAAGTAAATACATTTAAATAAAAGAGTGCTGCAAGAAGCAAATACATTGTCACTAACAAAATAAATAAATTTAAAAAAAAATGTTTTAAATTAGTGCTGCAGAGAGTGAAGAAATTCCGTCCCTCCATTTATTTCCTACCTCGATAAAAAATAGATAGATGAATAAATAGAAATTAAAGAAAAATTTTTAAAAATTAGTGCTGCAGAGAGAGAAGAAATTGTTGATAAAAAATATAACAAAATACGTTTTAATAAAAGACTGCTACAAGGAACAAATAAATTGTCGCTAAAAACAAAATAAAGAAACTAAAATAAAAAATGAGTGCTGCAGAGAGCTAAGAAATTGTCAAAACAAAAAATAATAAAATAAAGAGTGCTGCAGAGAGCGAAGAAATTCCATCCGTCATCAAAAAATTGATGAATAAATAAAATACAATTTAAAAACAATTAGTGCTGTAGAGAACGAAGAAATTGTCGATAAAAAATTGAATAAAATAAATACATTTAAATAAAAGAGTGCTGCAAGGAGCAAATAAATTGTCGCTAAAAACAAAATAAAAAATAAAGAAACTAAAATAAAATGTTAGTGCTGCAGAGAGCTAAGAAATTGTCAAAACAAAAAATAATAAAATAAAGAGTGCTGCAGAGAGCGAAGAAATTCCATCCGTCATCCACTTCCTACATCGATAAAAAAAATTGATAAATAAAAAAAATACAATTTAAACACAATTAGTGCTGTAGAGAGCGAAGAAATTGTCGATTAAAAATGGAATAAAATAAATACATTTAAATAAAAGAGTGCTGCAAGGAGCAAATAAATGATATCCATCCATTTTCTATTTCGCTAAAAAACTAAATAAATAAATTATATCCATCATCCATTTCTTACATCGATAAAAAAAAAAAAAAAATTGAAAAAAAATTAGTGCTGTAGAGAGAGAAGAAATTGTCGATAAAAAATAGAATAAAATAAAGACTTTTAAATGAAAGAGTGCTGCAAGGAGCAAATAAATTGTCGCTAAAAAACAAAATAAATAAATACAATTTAAAAAAAATTAGTGATGCAGATAGTGAAAAAATTATATCCATCCATTTTCTATGTCGCTAAAAAAACTAAATAAATAAAATAAATACATTTAAATAAAAGAGTGCTGCAAGGAGCAAATAATGTTTTGCTAAAAAACTAACTAAATAAATACATAAAATAAAAAAAGTGCTGCAGAAAGCAAAGAAATTGTCAAAAACCAAACAAATAAACTTTAAAAAAAGAGATCCGGAGAGAGAGAAGAAATTGTGCAAGACTGGTTAAAACTGCACCACCTTAGCTGCGCTCAGACATTCGGATGTGAATAGATTTTTTTTTTCTCCCCTACTAATTTAACTTAGACTTAGACTTTCTTTTTATCCTCATTCGAATTTGAACTTTACAGTACAGATAAGAAATAAATGTTGTTGTATTAGCTGGTTGTAGTGCAGGATAAAAGAGCAATAAAGTGCAGATATAAATAAATAGATTACTGTACAGATAAATATATTGCACTTTTGCATATGCATCCACGTTTATGGATGTATGTTATATTGTCTTTATATTCCAGCCAGTTAATCCCTTTTTGGGGGGAATTGAGGGGATTGAGGGACTCATAAAAAGTGATGATAAATGAATTTACATCCAATTATGACCCATAAAAAGTGATGATAAATGAATTTACATCCAATTATGACTCATAAAAAGTGATTATATATGAATTTACATCCAATTATGACCCATAAAAAGTGATGATAAATGAATTTACATCCCATTATGACTCATAAAAAGTGATTATATATGAATTTACATCCAATTATGACCCATAAAAAGTGATGATAAATGAATTTACATCCAATTATGACTCATAAAAAGTGATTATATATGAATTTACATCCAATTATGACCCATAAAAAGTGATGATAAATGAATTTACATCCAATTATGACTCATAAAAAGTGATTATATATGAATTTACATCCAATTATGACTCATAAAAAGTGATGATAAATGAATTTACATCCAATTATGACTCGTAAAAAGTGCTGATATATGAATTTACATCCAATTATGACTCGTAAAAAGTGATGATAAATGAATTTACATCCAATTATGACTTATAAAAAGTGATGATAAATGAATTTATATCCAATTATGACTCATAAAAAGTGATTATATATGAATTTACATCCAATTATGACTTGTAAAAAGTGATTATATATGAATTTACATCCAATTATGACTCATAAAAAGTGATGATAAATGAATTTACATCCAATTTTGACTCATAAAAAGTGATGATAAATGAATTTACATCCAATTATTACTCGTAAAAAGTGATTATATATGAATTTACATCCAATTATGACTCACAAAAAGTGACGATAAATGAATTTACATCCAATTATGACTCGTAAAAAGTGATGATAAATGAATTTACATCCAATTATGACTTATAAAAAGTGATGATAAATGAATTTATATCCAATTATGACTCATAAAAAGTGATTATATATGAATTTACATCCAATTATGACTTGTAAAAAGTGATTATATATGAATTTACATCCAATTATGACTCATAAAAAGTGATGATAAATGAATTTACATCCAATTTTGACTCATAAAAAGTGATGATAAATGAATTTACATCCAATTATTACTCGTAAAAAGTGATTATATATGAATTTACATCCAATTATGACTCATAAAAAGTGACGATAAATGAATTTACATCCAATTATGACTCATAAAAAGTGATGATAAATGAATTTACATCCAATTATGACTCATAAAAAGTGATGATAAATTAATTTACATACAATTATGACTCGTAAAAAGTGATTATATATGAATTTACATCCAATTATGACTCGTAAAAAGTGATTATAAATGAATTTACATCCAATTATGACTCATAAAAAGTGATGATAAATGAATTTACATCCAATTATGACTCATAAAAAGTGATGATAAATGAATTTACATCCAATTATTACTCGTAAAAAGTGATTATATATGAATTTACATCCAATTATGACTCATAAAAAGTGACAATAAATGAATTTACATCCAATTATGACTCATAAAAAGTGACGATAAATGAATTTACATCCAATTATGACTCATAAAAAGTGATGATAAATGAATTTACATCCAATTATGACTCGTAAAAAGTGATTAAATATGAATTTACATCCAATTATGACTCGTAAAAAGTGATTATAAATGAATTTACATCCAATTATGACTCCTAAAAAGTGCTGATAAATGAAATTATTTCCAATTATGACTCGTAAAAAGTGATGATAAATGAAATGATTTCCAATTATGACTCATAAAAAGTGATGATAAATGAATTTACATCCAATTATGACTCGTAAAAAGTGATTATAAATGAATTTACATCCAATTATGACTCCTAAAAAGTGCTGATAAATGAGATTATTTCCAATTATGACTCGTAAAAAGTGATGATAAATGAAATGATTTCCAATTATGACTCATAAAAAGTGATGATAAATGAATTTACATCCAATTATTACTCGTAAAAAGTGATTATATATGAATTTACATCCAATTATGACTCATAAAAAGTGACGATAAATGAATTTACATCCAGTTATGACTCATAAAAAGTGATGATAAATGAATTTACATCCAATTATGACTCATAAAAAGTGATGATAAATTAATTTACATACAATTATGACTCGTAAAAAGTGATTATATATGAATTTACATCCAATTATGACTCGTAAAAAGTGATTATAAATGAATTTACATCCAATTATGACTCCTAAAAAGTGCTGATAAATGAAATTATTTCCAATTATGACTCGTAAAAAGTGATGATAAATGAAATTATTTCCAATTATGACTCATAAAAAGTGATGATATATGAATTTACATCCAATTATGACTCATAAAAAGTGATTATATATGAATTTACATCCAATTATGACTCATAAAAAGTGATTATATATGAATTTACATCCAATTATGACTCGTAAAAAGTGATGATAAATGAATGTACATCCAATTATGACTCATAAAAAGTGATGATATATGAATTTACATCCAATTATGACTCATAAAAAGTGATGATAAATAAATTTACATCCAATTATGACTCATAAAAAGTGATTATATATGAATTTACATCCAATTATGACTTGTAAAATGTGATTATATATGAATTTACATCCAATTATGACTCATAAAAAGTGATGATAAATGAATTTACATCCAATTATGACTCATAAAAAGTGATGATAAATGAATTTACATCCAATTATTACTCGTAAAAAGTGATTATATATGAATTTACATCCAATTATGACTCATAAAAAGTGACAATAAATGAATTTACATCCAATTATGACTCATAAAAAGTGACGATAAATGAATTTACATCCAATTATGACTCATAAAAAGTGATGATAAATGAATTTACATCCAATTATGACTCGTAAAAAGTGATTAAATATGAATTTACATCCAATTATGACTCGTAAAAAGTGATTATAAATTAATTTACATCCAATTATGACTCCTAAAAAGTGCTGATAAATGAAATTATTTCCAATTATGACTCGTAAAAAGTGATGATAAATGAAATGATTTCCAATTATGACTCATAAAAAGTGATGATATATGAATTTACATCCAATTATGACTCATAAAAAGTGATTATATATGAATTTACATCCAATTATGACTCGTAAAAAGTGATGATATATGAATTTACATCCAATTATGACTCGTAAAAAGTGATGATAAATGAATTTACATCCAATTATGACTCATAAAAAGTGATTATATATGAATTTACATCCAATTATGACTCGTAAAAAGTGATAGATGAATTTACATCCAATTATGCAGTGCTAAAAAAATACATTCTAACTAAATTCATAAATAAATAATATTGCTTAGATAAACTGCCAAAAAATGAAAGTGCAACTGAAAATACATCTTCACCACTTTGGTCACAATGTTTGCCTTTTTGATCGTTTGTTCAACTTAATAGGTGTCTTTTTCCAGAACATTCTGTGACTTGATTGAGGGACTTCTGACTCGGTCATGTTTGGATGTTTCAGTGCGAGCTGATTGACGCCGAGTGCCTGTGCACACTTGGTGGTAGAACAGCTGGGAGAAAGCGGGGGGGGTGGGGGGTGGGGCGGGGCATAGTGGCGCTTACATAATGGGAGCCGGAGTGAGCAAGCGAGAGGGGGGAGAGAGAGGGTGCTCGGTGACATCACAAGACAGAGCAGCAAGGAGGCGTTTAGCGGTGGAGCTCCGGGTGCAGGCATGGACGTGGCGGCGGCGGCGGCGCTGCATCGCGCTTACTCTGTGTATTCTCCTGGCTACCAGGTACAAACCCTCGCTTCTTTAGTCCTCACCACACCTCGGGGGACCCAACGTGTACGTCCCGCTTTTTTGTTAGGTCTGACTTTTCAATAGACGACTCAGTCGCTCTTCTGACGTACGCCTGCAGACACACATTTACTTGACGTATAGAAATACAAAACAGCCTCACCATCGGCAGAGACTTGGCTCTATGTCTGGTCCGATAAGATGTGATGATGCACATGAATGACTACTTTGGTTTTAGCCACGTTATATTTCAAGTGACGATGCACATGAATGACTACTTTTGTTTTAGCCACGTTATATTTCTAGTGACGATGCACATGAATGACTACTTTTGTTTTAGCCACGTTATATTTCAAGTGACGATGCACATGAATGACTACTTTTGTTTTAGCCACGTTATATTTCTAGTGACGATGCACATGAATGACTACTTTTGTTTTAGCCACGTTATATTTCAAGTGACGATGCACATGAATGACTACTTTTGTTTTAGCCACGTTATATTTCTAGTGATGATGCACATGAATGACTACTTTTGTTTTAGCCACGTTATATTTCAAGTGATGATGCACAAGGATGACTACTTTTGTTTTAGCCACGTTATATTTCTAGTGATGATGCACATGAATGACTACTTTTGTTTTAGCCACGTTATATTTCTAGTGACGATGCACATGAATAACTACTTTTGTTTTAGCCATGTTATATTTCAAGTGATGATGCACGTGAATGACTACTTTTGTTTTAGCCACGTTAAATTTCAAGTGATGATGCACAAGAATGATTACTTTTGTTTTAGCCACGTTATATTTCTAGTGACGATGCACATGAATGACTACTTTTGTTTTAGCCACGTTATATTTCAAGTGACGATGCACATGAATGACTACTTTTGTTTTAGCCACGTTATATTTGAAGTGATGATGCACATGAATGACTACTTTTGTTTTAGCCACGTTATATTTCTAGTGATGATGCACATGAATGACTACTTTTGTTTTAGCCACGTTATATTTCTAGTGACGATGCACATGAATGACTACTTTTGTTTTAGCCACGTTATATTTCAAGTGACGATGCACATGAATGACTACTTTTGTTTTAGCCACATTATATTTCTAGTGATGATGCACATGAATGACTACTTTTGTTTTAGCCACGTTATATTTCAAGTGATGATGCACAAGGATGACTACTTTTGTTTTAGCCACGTTATATTTCTAGTGATGATGCACATGAATGACTACTTTTGTTTTAGCCACGTTATATTTCTAGTGACGATGCACATGAATAACTACTTTTGTTTTAGCCATGTTATATTTCAAGTGATGATGCACGTGAATGACTACTTTTGTTTTAGCCACGTTAAATTTCAAGTGATGATGCACAAGAATGATTACTTTTGTTTTAGCCACGTTATATTTCTAGTGACGATGCACATGAATGACTACTTTTGTTTTAGCCACGTTATATTTCAAGTGACGATGCACATGAATGACTACTTTTGTTTTAGCCACGTTATATTTGAAGTGATGATGCACATGAATGACTACTTTTGTTTTAGCCACGTTATATTTCTAGTGATGATGCACATGAATGACTACTTTTGTTTTAGCCACGTTATATTTCTAGTGACGATGCACATGAATGACTACTTTTGTTTTAGCTACGTTATATTTTAAGTGATGATGCACATGAATGACTACTTTTGTTTTAGCCACGTTATATTTCTAGTGACGATGCACATGAATGACTACTTTTGTTTTAGCCACGTTATATTTCAAGTGATGATGCACAAGAATGACTACTTTTGTTTTAGCCACGTTATATTTCTAGTGATGATGCACATGAATGACTACTTTTGTTTTAGCCACGTTATATTTCAAGTGATGATGCACATGAATGACTACTTTTGTTTTAGCCACGTTATATTTCTAGTGACGATGCACATGAATGACTACTTTTGTTTTAGCCACGTTATATTTCAAGTGACGATGCACATGAATGACTACTTTTGTTTTAGCCACGTTATATTTCTAGTGATGATGCACATGAATGACTACTTTTGTTTTAGCCACGTTATATTTCAAGTGACGATGCACATGAATGACTACTTTTGTTTTAGCCACGTTATATTTCTAGTGACGATGCACATGAATGACTACTTTTGTTTTAGCCACGTTATATTTCAAGTGATGATGCACATGAATGACTACTTTTGTTTTAGCCACGTTATATTTCTAGTGATGATGCACATGAATGACTACTTTTGTTTTAGCCACGTTATATTTCTAGTGACGATGCACATGAATGACTACTTTTGTTTTAGCTACGTTATATTTCAAGTGACGATGCACATGAATGACTACTTTTGTTTTAGCCACGTTGTATTTCAAGTGATGATGCACAAGAATGACTACTTTTGTTTTAGCCACGTTATATTTCTAGTGATGATGCACATGAATGACTACTTTTGTTTTAGCTACGTTATATTTCAAGTGACGATGCACATGAATGACTACTTTTGTTTTAGCCACGTTATATTTCAAGTGATGATGCACAAGAATGACTACTTTTGTTTTAGCCACGTTATATTTCTAGTGATGATGCACATGAATGACTACTTTTGTTTTAGCCACGTTATATTTCAAGTGATGATGCCCATGAATGACTACTTTTGTTTTAGCCATGTTATATTTCAAGTGATGATGCACATGAATGACTACTTTTGTTTTAGCCACGTTATATTTCTAGTGATGATGCACATGAATGACTACTTTTGTTTTAGCCACGTTATATTTCTAGTGACGATGCACATGAATGACTACTTTTGTTTTAGCCACGTTATATTTCAAGTGATGATGCACAAGAATGACTACTTTTGTTTTAGCCACGTTATATTTCTAGTGATGATGCACATGAATGACTACTTTTGTTTTAGCCACGTTATATTTCAAGTGATGATGCACATGAATGACTACTTTTGTTTTAGCCACGTTATATTTCAAGTGATGATGCACAAGAATGACTACTTTTGTTTTAGCCACGTTATATTTCAAGTGACGATGCACATGAATGACTACTTTTGTTTTAGCCATGTTATATTTCAAGTGACGATGCACATGAATGACTACTTTTGTTTTAGCCACGTTATATTTCAAGTGATGATGCACATGAATGACTACTTTTGTTTTAGCCACGTTATATTTCTAGTGATGATGCACATGAATGACTACTTTTGTTTTAGCCACGTTATATTTCTAGTGACGATGCACATGAATGACTACTTTTGTTTTAGCTACGTTATATTTCAAGTGACGATGCACATGAATGACTACTTTTGTTTTAGCCACGTTATATTTCTAGTGATGATGCACATGAATGACTACTTTTGTTTTAGCCACGTTATATTTCAAGTGATGATGCGCATGAATGACTACTTTTGTTTTAGCCACGTTATATTTCAAGTGATGATGCCCATGTATGACTACTTTTGTTTTAGCCACATTATATTTCAAGTGATGATGCACAAGAATGACTACTTTTGTTTTAGCCACGTTATATTTCTAGTGACGATGCACATGAATGACTACTTTTGTTTTAGCCACGTTATATTTCAAGTGATGATGCCCATGAATGACTACTTTTGTTTTAGCCACGTTATATTTCTAGTGATGATGCACATGAATGACTACTTTTGTTTTAGCCACGTTATATTTCAAGTGATGATGCACATGAATGACTACTTTTGTTTTAGCCACGTTATATTTCAAGTGATGATGCCCATGAATGACTACTTTTGTTTTAGCCACATTATATGTCAAGCGATGATGCACAAGAATGACTACTTTTGTTTTAGCCACGTTATATTTCTAGTGACGATGCACATGAATGACTACTTTTGTTTTAGCCACGTTATATTTCAAGTGATGATGCACATGAATGACTACTTTTGTTTTAGCCACGTTATATTTCAAGTGATGATGCACAAGAATGACTACTTTTGTTTTAGCCACGTTATATTTCTAGTGATGATGCACATGAATGACTACTTTTGTTTTAGCCACGTTATATTTCAAGTGATGATGCACATGAATGACTACTTTTGTTTTAGCCACGTTATATTTCAAGTGATGATGCACAAGAATGACTACTTTTGTTTTAGCCACATTATATTTCTAGTGATGATGCACATGAATAACTACTTTTGTTTTAGCCACGTTATATTTCAAGTGATAATGCACATGAATGACTACTTTTGTTTTAGCCACGTTATATTTCAAGTGATGATGCACATGAATGACTACTAAGGGGCGGCGTGGCAAAGTTGGTAGAGTGGCTGTGTCAGCAATCAGAGGGTTGCTGGTTACTGGGGTTCAATCCCCACCTTCTACCATCCTAGTCACGTCCGTTGTGTCCTTGGGCAAGACACTTCACCCTTGCTCCTGATGGCTGCTGGTTAGCGCCTTGTATGGCAGCTCCCGCCATCAGTGTGTGAATGTGTGTGTGAATGGGTGAATGTGGAAATACTGTCAAAGCGCTTTGAGTACCTTAAAGGTAGAAAAGCGCTATACAAGTATAACCCATTTATCATTTATTTATTATTATTTACTTTTGTTTTAGCCACGTTATATTTCTAGTGATGATGCACATGAATGACTACTTTTGTTTTAGCCATGTTATATTTCAAGTGACGATGCACATGAATGACTACTTTTGTTTTAGCCACATTATATTTCAAGTGACGATGCACATGAATGATTACTTTTGTTTTAGCCACGTTATATTTCTAGTGATGATGCACATGAATGACTACTTTTGTTTTAGCCACGTTATATTTCAAGTGATGATGCGCATGAATGACTACTTTGGTTTTAGCCACGTTATATTTTCTAGTGATGATGCACATGAATGACTACTTTTGTTTTAGCCACGTTATATTTCTAGTGATGATGCACGTGAATGACTACTTTTGTTTTAGCCACATTATATTTCAAGTGATGATGCGCATGAATGACTACTTTTGTTTTAGCCACGTTATATTTCAAATGCACTCTTTTTGCATGATGCGTGATTTTTTTCGTGTACTAAAATTACCGTGGAGAAAATCAACATTTTGCTGCAACGCTAATACAATTTTGAGTCATTCAGATGAGTTAATTAATTAATTAATTAATCATGATGATGGATTAATCGCCATTAACGCGTTCATTTTCACAGCTCTGTATCGAGGCTGGAATACAACACAATTCCACTTTTTCAATTCCACTGCTGTTCATACCCGCAGAATTAGCAAAGCAACATTAGCATGTGTAAAGTTCCAAAATGTATTTGATTTATAAAAAAAGACTAATGATTTTTGAAACATAGATGAATAAGAATCTTGATTCGGAAGTGAATCGTTTTTTTTTTTGTGCAGCCATAATAATTACGTTTACATTTTAATCACGATGAGGGATTTAATCTGCATTTTTTCACAGTTTGTGTCAAAGCTGTCATACAACATTTATTCCAAATAATCCACTTTGTACCTTGTTTTTTGGTGGGGTATATGATGCAGATATGCATAAATATTGCATATTTTGCGTGTTCCTGTCTATTTTATTTTTTTGAAAGGTCATAAAAAATGCTGTCTAAAGACTTAAAACTATATTTCACATTTATATTTTTACACTGGTTGTCTCGAAGATGGCCTAAAAACGTTGACAAAAATGATTCTTTAAAAAAAAATTAAAAAAATTTGAAAATTCGGGATAATTAAGAATCGCGATTCAGATGTAAATTGTTTTTTTTTTTGTGCATCCCAGAAAATACTAGTGATGGGTAAATGATACAGGTGCACAAAATAATCGATTCACATTCGAATCTCGATTCTTATTCCTTCCGATTCTAAAATGGATTCTAGATCGATTCATAATTTTCAAAAATGATGGATCATTAATTCCTGATTTTTGATTTAGATTCATAAATTGATTCATGAATCTAAATCGATTTAGATTAATTAAAATCTATTTTTAATATATATTTTTTATAAAAAAATATATTTTTCAATAATTATTTTATTTTTAAATAAAACATGTATTTTTTTAATATAAAAATATAGTTTTTAATGTAAAAAAATATAGTTTTTAATAACAATTATTTTTTTATTAATAAATATATTTTAATAAAAAATAGTTTGACAAATTATATTCCAAAAATTTCACTTCATACCTTGTTTTTTGGTGGGGGTATATAGGGCAAATATGGATAAATATTGCATATTTTGCGTGTTCCTGACAATTTTATTTTTCAAAAGGTCAAATAAAAACTATTGTCTTAAGACTTCATCGAAAGTTTAAGAAAAAAATATATTTCACATTGAGAGGGACCATTTTGGGGCCAAAGGGTGAATAAGGGCTAGAAAATCTATTTCTGGTTGCATGGAGTCGGCCTAAAAACGTTGTTGAAAAAAAAATTCTTATAACAAATATAAAAAATTATGGATTTTTGAAAATTATGAATCGATTTAGAATCGGGATAATTAAGAATTACGATTTTCGTGTGCATCCCAGAAAAATACTAGTGATGGGTAAATGATACAGGGGCACAAAGTAATCGATTCACATTCGAATCGCGATTCTTATATATTCCCATTGCAAATCGATTCATAATTTTCAAAAATGAAGAATCGATTTAGATGAATGAATTAATCCAAATCGTAAATTAATCGATTTATGATTTAGATTCATAAATCAAAGTCATAAATCGATTTAGATTTATGAATCTCAATCTATTTAGATTCATAAATTGATTCATTAATCGATTTATGATTCATAAAAATATTTTTAATATGTTTTATTAAAAAATAGATTTAATAAAAACATATTTTTAATAAAACAATGTTTTAATAAAAATATCTATATTTTATTAAAAAAATATTTGTAATAAATAAATATTTTTTTATCTTTTTAAAAATTTAAACTCATGAAGAAAAAAATATATATATATTTTTTAAAATAAAATATATTTTTTAAATTAAATTGTTTTATTTTTTTATTTAAAAACATATATCTTTTAATATTTATTAGAAATACATTTTTTATTTTAAAACAATTCCAAAAAATATATATATATATTTTTGAAAATGTAATGTTTTGAAAAACAATATATATATATTATTTTTTGTACATTTAATAATAGCATATATATATATTTTTTTTTTTTCAAATATTTTTATTGAATTTTGCAGACAGTACAGTGTGATGGATCATGGCAACAGCAAGTTGAGGTATCTGCACATTTTACAATATGTAACATAATAAACCCCACCCCTTACAATACCCACCCACTTAACTCCAAGGTAATTGTCACCTACTGCCCACAACAAATATAGACACACATGAATATATGCAAACTTAGATTCAATCTAACAAAATATATTAAAGATAAATAAGAGAATAGATAAGGTAAAATAAATAAATAAATACTACATAAGATATACAATAAAATATAAATAGCATATATTTTTTAATAAAAAATATATTTTAACGAAAAATATATTTTTTATTAAAAATATATATTTAATATGTAATTTTTTTATATGAAAAAAAAAAAAAAATAAAAAAAAAAAAAAATATATATATATATATATATATATACATTTTCATAACATTTAATTTTTTAAAAATATGTTTTTAGGTCATCTCCATGCAGCCAGAAGGACCTTTTCTAACCTGTAACCTGTTTTTCATTATAATTATTATACCAAATAATACATTGCAAGAATCGCTTTGAATCTAGAATCGATTCTGAATCGAATCCTTGAATGGGAATCGTATGAAATCATGATGTGGCACAACGACCCAACACACTTTGAGGAAGAAGTGATGCCTGCAGATGAAACAGAAAACGTGCACAAAAAAAGAAGCGCACGTGTTCGCCCGCCTGGTTAAAGTGAAAGTCCTCATTAATTAATGACTCGTTTAGAGCTGTGGTTTTATTTTTAGACGCTTCTGTCGCGTCGCTCAATTAATGCGATTGGGAAGTACACAAATAATAGCACTTGTATTCTAAATGCTTGTCAGAAGATTGAGATTAAAGCCACTTCATCAGCATATCTTATTGATGGTGACTTTCCTGGTTTTGTGCAGCTGGACGCTTTGAAACAGCAGAATTCCAAATACCAGGAGGACCTCAGTCTGTCCCAGGAGCAGCAGCACCTCCTGCGCAGGGAAATGTGAGTCTCACTCAACTGCAGAGAGGGCCGGGCCTCCCTTAGACCAGGGGACTTTTTATCTGCAATGGAACCTTTTCAAGTGGGATGAAAAAGTAGGGAGCTTTACAGATGCCATGTACACACACACACACACACACACACACACACACACACACACACCGCCCCCTGGTGGTGCCAGCTGGCATTACACATAAATACAGTGACCGCGTGACCTTTCGCTCCATATAGCAGCAAAATGTTCGAAACAGCTGGCAGTGTGATGCAATAACAAAAATAATAATAATGAAAATATTTTAAAATGGTTAAATAATTTAAATTAGTGAGTTCCATCGAAGGTGTTTCTAACATGGACCATTTGAAGAGAAAATAGGATTTAACGGTGAAGTTCTGTTCTGCCCTGACGTTCGCTTTATTTTTAGCGCGTGTGTGTGTGTGTGTGTGCGCGCACGTTTTCCTTCCGCAGCTCAAGCTGTGATGTCATCGCTCCAGATGGGACGTGATTGGTTGTATTGTCCTGACATGAAGACAACACTTCCTGTTTGCATCACAGCTGTTATGTAATCGCTGAGCGTGTCCTCCTTGCAGCGCCTGGCTATGACATCACCGCGTGTGTGTGTGTGTGTGTGTTCGTGTGTGTGCGCGCGCTGATGTGGAATCAATGCGGCTTTGTCGCGGCAAAGAGAACAGCTGTGCTCAGACGTGCGTTAAAGCGACAGAGGCTACTACTTCCTGTCCCTTGTCAGCGGCGCCAAGACTGTTCCTCTTTAAGCTAAGCATCTCCATCCTGGTGGGAAATATTGTTTTGTTTCCCCCACAGGGAATCGTGGAGATGATCTGTTCCAGGGTCAAACTGCGGCCGCCAGGCAATGATTTAAACATTCATATTTGTCACACCCATGTTCAAGTTCAAACACTGATGACATCTATTAAACAAGACAAGAAGCAAGGAATCAAACAGAGACAGAGTTAAATTTTGCTCAATTGAGGAGAAACGTCTGGGCTGTACTCCTGTACAGTCTCCCAACACGCTCTGACGAAAGATTGTACGCCTCTTTTATTTGGACTTTCCCTGATTACATGGCAACAGCTGTTTCTAAGGGAGAGGGGTCGTAAACAGCCATCGCCTTTGTTACAAAACAGCTCAAAGAAAAGGTCGCCTGTAGGGGAGTCTGGTCCTGACTCAAAGTCACGGGACTCGACGTAATGTGACGTGACGTGATAGTGTAATGGGACTTTACGCAACGTGACAAAAATGTAACGAAATGTGACGCAACGTGATGTGACATAACGGGATCTAATGTAACGGGACTCAACAAAGCGACTTTACATAACGCAACACGATGTAACGCAATGTGACATGACGTAATGTAACATAACGAATCGTGACGTAATGTAAAGCGACAAAACGTAATGCAACATGACGTAACAACGGGACCTAATGTAACGAGACTTAACATAACGCGATGCGATGCAACGTGACGTGACATGGCGTACTGTAACAATGTCATGCGACTCAAAGTCACGGGACTTGATGTAACACGACGTAACGTGACGTGACGTAACGTGATAGTGTAATGGGACTTTACGCAACGTGACAAAACGTAACGTGACGTAATATAAGGAATCGTGACGTAATGTAACGTGGCGTAACATAATGTGACAAAATGTAACGTGATACATAACGGGACCTAATGTAACGAGACTCAACAAAGCGACTTAACAACGCAACGTGATGTGACATGACATAATGTAACATAACGAATCGTGACGTAATGTAAAGCGACAAAACGTAATGCAACATGACGTAACAACGGGACCTAATGTAACGAGAGTTAACAACGGGACCAAATGTAACGAGACTTCACATAACGCGATGCAATGTAACGTGACGTGACATGGCATACTGTAGCAATGTCATGCGACTCAAAGTCACGGGATTTTACGCAACGTGACGTGATAGTGTAATGGGAGTTTACGCAACGTGACAAAACGTAACGTGACGTAATATAATGAATCGCGACGTAATGTAACGTGGCGTAACATAATGTGACAAAACGTAGCGTTATGTGACGTAATGTAACGTGATGTGACATGACGGGACCTAATGTAACGAGACTCAACAAAGCGACTTAACATAACGCAACGCGATGTGACAATAACGTAATGTAACATAACGAATTGAGACGTAATGTAAAGCAACAAAACGTAACGTAATGTGACAAAACGTAATGCAACATGACGTAACAACGGGACCTAATGTAACGAGACTTAAAATAATGCGATGTAACGTGACGTGACATGGCGTACTGTAACAATGTCATGTGACTCAAAGTCACGGCACTCGACGTAACACGACGTGACGTAACGTGATAGTGTAATGGGACTTTACGCAACATGACAAAACGTAACGTGACGTAATATAATGAATCACGACGTAATGTAACGTGGCGTAACACAATGTGACAAAACGTAGCGTTATGTGACGTAATGTAACGTGATGTGACATAACGGGACCTAATGTAATGAGACTCAACAAAGCGACTTAACATAACGCAACGCGATGTGACAATAACGTAATGTAACATAACGAATTCAGACGTAATGTAAAGCGACAAAACGTAACGTAATGTGACAAAACGTAATGCACCATGACGTAACAACGGGACCTAATGTAACGAGACTTAAAATAATGCGATGTAACGTGACGTGACATGGCGTACTGTAACAATGTCATGTGACTCAAAGTCACGGCACTCGACGTAACACGACGTAACGTAACGTGATAGTGTAATGGGACTTTACGCAACATGACAAAACGTAACGTGACGTAATATAATGAATCACGATGTAATGTAACGTGGCGTAACACAATGTGACAAAACGTAGCGTTATGTGACGTAATGTAACGTGATGTGACATAACGGGACCTAATGTAATGAGACTCAACAAAGCGACTTAACATAACGCAACGCGATGTGACAATAACGTAATGTAACATAACGAATTCGGACGTAATGTAAAGCGACAAAACGTAACGTAATGTGACAAAACGTAATGCACCATGACGTAACAACGGGACCTAATGTAACGAGACTTCACATAACGCAATGCGATGTATGTAACGTGACGTGACGTGACATGGCATACTGTAACAATGTCATGCGACTCAAAGTCACCAGACTTGACGTAACGTGACGTGACATGGTGTACTGTAACAATGTCATGTGACTCATAGTCACGGGACTCGACGTGACGTGACATGGTGTACTGTAACAATGTCATGCGACTCAAAGTCACAGGACTCGACGTGACGTAACGTGATAGTGTAATGGGACTTTACGTAACGTGACAAATTGTAATGTATTGTAACATGCCGTAACATAATGTGACAAAACGTAATGTAATGCGACGTAACGCAACGTGATGTGACATGACGGGACCTAATGTAACGGGACTCAACAAAGCGACTTAACATAACGCAACGCGATGTAATGTAATGTAACATGACGAATCGTGATGTAACGTAATGCGACAACATAATGCAACATGACGTAACAACGGGACCTAATGTAACGAGACTTCACATAACGCGATGCGATGTAACGTGACGTGACATGGCGTACTGTAACAATGTCATGCGACTCAAAGTCACGGGACTTGACGTAACGTGACGTGATAGTGTAATGGGACAAAACGTAACGTGACGTAATACAATGAATCGTAACGTAATGTAACGTGGCGTCGCATAATGTGACAAAACGTAACGTAATGTTACGTGATGTGTCATGACGGGACCTAATGTAATGACTCAACAAAGTGACTTAACATAACGCAACGCGATGTAATGTAATGTAACATGACGAATCGTGACGTAATGTAAAGCGACAACACGTGACGTAATGTGACAAAACGTAATGCAGCATGACGTAACAACGGGACCTAATGTAACGAGACTTAACATAACGCAACGCGATGTGACAATAACGTAATGTAACATAACAAATTCAGACGTAATGTAAAGCGAAAAAACGTAACGTAATGTGACAAAACGTAATGCACCATGACGTAACAACGGGACCTAATGTAACGAGACTTCACATAACGCGATGCGATGTATGTAACGCGACGTGACATGGCGTACTGTAACAATGTCATGCGACTCAAAGTCATCAGACTTGACGTAACGTGACGTGACATGGCGTACTGTAACAATGTCATGCGACTCATAGTCACGGGACTCGACGTGACGTGACATGGTGTACTGTAACAATGTCATGCGACTCAAAGTCACGGGACTCGACGTGACGTAACGTGATAGTGTAATGGGACTTTACGCAACGTGACAAATTGTAATGTGACGCAATGTAACGTGCCGTAACGTAATGTAACATGCTGTAACATAATGTGACAAAACGTAATGTAATGCGACGTAACGCAACGTGATGTGACATGACGGGACCTAATGTAACGAGACTCAACAAAGCGACTTAACATAAAGCAACGCGATGTAATGTAATGTAACATGGCGAATCGTGATGTAACGTAATGCGACAACGTAATGCAACATGACGTAACAACGGGACCTAATGTAACGAGACTTCACATAACGCGATGCGATGTAACGTGACGTGACATGGCGTACTGTAACAATGTCATGCGACTCAAAGTCACGGGACTTGACGTAACGTGACGTGATAGTGTAATGGGACAAAACGTAACGTGACGTAATATAATGAATCGTAACGTAATGTAACGTGGCGTCGCATAATGTGACAAAACGTAACGTAATGTTACGTGATGTGACATGACCTAATGTAACGAGACTCAACAAAGTGACTTAACATAACGCAACGCGATGTAATGTAATGTAACATGACGAATCGTGACGTAATGTAAAGCGACAACACGTGACGTAATGTGACAAAACGTAATGCAGCATGACGTAACAGCGGGACCTAATGTAACGAGACTTAACATAACGCAACGCGATGTGACAATAACGTAATGTAACATAACGAATTCAGACGTAATGTAAAGCGACAAAACGTAACGTAATGTGACAAAACGTAATGCACCATGACGTAACAACGGGACCTAATGTAACGAGACTTCACATGGCGTACTGTAACAATGTCATGCGACTCAAAGTCACGGGACTTGACGTAACGTGACGTGATGTAACGTGATAGTGTAATGGGACTTTACGCAACGTGACAAAAACGTAACGTAAGACGACTTCACGACTGTGTGGAGAACAAAGTCCGCTGTGTGCTACTTTGCATACGTCAATATTATAATCAAGCCAACTGAGCAAAATGGCCGCTAACAAGGGAAAGTATGCACCTTTATCCAGATCTGCACCAAACTGCCAGTATGGTGTCTGACAGGAAGTCTGGGTCTCAATAGATGCGTGTACCTAATGAAGTGTCCACATGACGACGGTCATTGAACGCATCATTCTGCTGCCCCCCCCGCAGAGAGAAAATGTCCAATCAGGACTCGGAGCGACGGGACTCGGACAAAGACCGCGAGCTGGAGACGCTGCGGAACGAGGTGCGTGTGCACGCGGCGCCATGACGACGATGATGATGATGAAATCGTCAGATTAAATGCGGTGACTCCGCCCCTCGCCAGGTGGCCGTGCTGCGAGGCGAGAAGGCGGTGGCCGAGACGCTGCAGTCGGCCGTGGAGACGCTGGAGCGGGACAAGGCGCAGCTGCAGGAGCGCGTCCGCAGGCTGGCGGCACGCTCGGCCTCGGAAGACAGCGGCGGGCTGGAGGCGGAGCTCTCAGGTGAGGAGACCTCCGCGTCCTGGCGAGAACGTGTCATTGTGTCTTTTTGCTGCTGACGCGCCCCCTTTCCACGCAGGCGAGGCGGCGCTGGAGCAGCTGAGGGAGGAGAAGGAGTTTGCGGAGGGCCAGGTGACGCCATCTTGACAGGAAGCTGTGCAACAGAAGTGTTTAGGTGACATGTTGGATGTGTCTCCTTCATCAGATCAACTTCCTCAATAGCGTCATCGTGGACCTGCAGCGCAAGAACGAAGAACTGAAGGTCAAACTGAAGAAGTTGGCCTTGGCAGAGTTCAACGGGAACGACGACGGGTGAGAAGCAAACACAGCAAACGTTCAGTCACGTTACTTTTTGTAACCTTACGTTCAGTCACGTGATAGTATGTAACGTTACTTTTTGTAACGTTACGTTCAGTCACGTGATAGTATGTAACGTTATGTTTAGTCACGTGATAGTATGTAACGTTACTTTTTGTAACCTTACGTTCAGTCACGTGATAGTATGTAACGTTACTTTTTGTAACGTTACGTTCAGTCACGTGATAGTATGTAACGTTACGTTCAGTCACGTGATAGTATGTAACGTTACTTTTTGTAACGTTACGTTCAGTCACGTGATAGTATGTAACGTTACTTTTTGTAATGTTACGTTCAGTCACGTGATAGTATGTAACGTTATGTTTAGTCACGTGATAGTATGTAATGTTACTTTTTGTAACATTACATACTATCATGTGATAGTATGTAACGTTATGTTCAGTCACGTGATAGTATGTAACGTTACGTTCAGTCACGTTACATTCCGTCACGTGATAGTATGTAACGCTACGCTCAGTCACGTGATGGTATGTAACGTTACGCTCAGTCACGTGATAGTATGTAACGTTACGTTCAGTCACGTTACTTTTTGTAACGTTACATTCAGTCATGTGATAGTATGTAACGTTACGCTCAGTCACGTGATAGTATGTAACGTTACGTTCAGTCACGTGATAGTATGTAATGTTACGTTCAGTCACGTAACTATTTGTAACGTTACGTTCAGTCACGTAACTTTTTCAAACGTTACGTTGAGTCACGTAACTTTTTGTAACGTTACGTTCAGTCACGTGATAGTATGTAACGTTACGTTCAGTCACGTTACTTTTTGTAACGTTACATTCAGTCACGTGATAGTATGTAACGTTATGTTCAGTCACGTGATAGTATGTAACGTTACGTTCAGTCACGTGATAGTATGTAACGTTACGTTCAGTCGCGTGATAGTATGTAACCTTACGTTCAGTCACGTGATAGTATGTAACGTTACATTCAGTCACGTGATAGTATGTAACCTTACGTTCAGTCACGTGATAGTATGTAACCTTACGTTCAGTCACGTGATAGTATGTAACCTTACGTTCAGTCACGTTATAGTATGTAACCTTACGTTCAGTCACGTGATAGTATGTAACCTTGCGTTCAGTCACGTGATAGTATGTAACCTTACGTTCAGTCACGTGATAGTATGTAACCTTACGTTCAGTCACGTTACTTTTTGTAACGTTACGTTCAGTCACGTGATAGTATGTAACCTTACGTTCAGTCACGTGATAGTATGTAACGTTACGTTCAGTCACGTGATAGTATGTAGCGTTACGTTCAGTCACGTGATAGTATGTAACATTACGTTCAGTCAAATGATTGTATGTAACGTTATGTTACGTTCAGTCACGTGATAGTATGCAACGTTACGTTCAGTCACGGGATAGTATGTAACGTTACGTTCAGTCACGTTCAGTACACTAGATTATGTAATGTTACGTTTTATTCAGTCTCGTTACATTCAGTACGCTAGATTTTGTAATGTTACGTTATGTTCAGTCACGTTACGTTCAGTACACAAGATTATGTAACGTTACGTTTTATTCAGTCACGTTATGTTCAGTACGCTAGATTATGTAACGTTAGATTATGTTCAGTCACGTTACATTCAGTCACGTTACATTCAGTAGGCTAGATTATGTAACGTTAAATTATGTTCTGTCACGTTAGATTATATTCAGCCACGTATGTTACATTATGTTAAATCACGTTACATTCAGTACCCTAGATTGTGTAATGTTACGTTATGCTCAGTCACGTTATGTTCAGTACACAAGATTATGTAACGTTAGATTATGTTACGTTATGTTAAATCCCGTTACGTTCAGTACGCTAGATTATGTAACGTTACGTTTTATTCAGTCACGTTATGTTTAGTACGCTAGATTATGTAACGTTAGATTATGTTCAGCCAAGTATGTTACGTTATGTTAAATCCCGTTACGTTCAGTACGCTAGATTATGTAACGTTACGTTTTATTCAGTCACGTTATGTTCAATATGCTAGGTCATGTAACGTTACGTAATGTTCGGTCATGTTACATTCAGTCACGTTACATTAAGTACGCTAGATCATGTAACGTTAGATTATGTTCAGCCACGTATGTTACGTTATGTTAAATCCCGTTACGTTCAGTACGCTAGATTATGTAACGTTACGTTTTATTCAGTCACGTTATGTTCAATATGCTAGGTTATGTAATGTTCAGGCATGTTACATTCAGTTACGTTACATTAAGTACGCTAGATTATGTGATGTTACGTTATGTTCAGTCACGTTAGATTATGTTCAGTCACGTTGCGTTCAGTACGCTAGATTATGTAACGTTACGTTTTATTCAGTCACGTTATGTTCAATATGCTAGGTTATGTAACGTTACGTAATGTTCAGTCATGTTACATTCAGTCACGTTACATTCAGTAGGCTAGATTATGTAACGTTAAATTATGTTTAGTCACGTACGTTACCTTATGTTAAATCATGTTACGTTCAGTACACTAGATTGTGTAACGTTACGTTTTATTCAGTCACGTTATGTTCAATTTGCTAGGTTATGTTCAGTCACGTACGTTACGTTATGGTCAATCACGTTACGTTCAGTACGCTAGATTGAGTAACGTTACTTTCGTTACATCCACTTCTGTTAAGTTCTTTAACATGTCAGAACAAACTAAGAAATTTGAGTGGTGATTTGAAATAAACGTAAGCAGCTCAACGTAGTTTTCTTGGTAACGTGAGTATTTAACGTGTTGTTTCCACCAGCGCGGAGCAGCCGGCGGCGTGCAGGCGCGAGAAGAAGAGCACGCCGCGTCTCTTCTGCGACATCTGCGACTGCTTCGACCGCCACGACACGGAGGATTGTCCCACGCAGGCGCAGAGCCCCGACGCCGTGCCGCACTCCAGTTACCGCGGCAACCGGGCCGACGAGCGGCCGTACTGCGACATCTGCGAGGCGTTCGGCCACGCCACCGAGTCCTGTAACGACGACCAGACCTTCTAGACGTCTCCAAGTATGATAACCACCTTCGTTAGCTGGCGTGTGGCGCCACCTGCTGGAGGCACAAACATTCCGTGTTAACTTCCGACAAAGTAGCGCTTTTAATACTGAAGCAGTACTCCAATTCAACCCACTAAACCCGCTATGCGAGCTAGCTAGCTATTCACGATCTTCCACAGAGTTTTTGCATCGACTCTTTTTCGTAATCACGTTTACATTTGTTTTTTTTAACGGCACTTTTTAACGTAATTTATCCGACAACTTTGACGTTGCTTCAGCGACATAAGCTAGCGTGCGTGTCGTCGTGTTCTACTGTAGCGCCTCTGTCCTTTGCACTTTAAATAAACCACGCTAACTACGAAAATATTAGCCACGACATATCGTTTTCCCAAACTACGTTCTCATTTAGCACAAGACGGGGAATTATCACCGAGCACAGCTGCTTAGCTCATTTTAGCGGCACAACAGCTAGCTAGCTTAGTCGGCAAACAGTTAGCGTAGAAGCTAACAGTTCAAAGGCCAAAATGTTCCGACATACAAAACTTTATTTTGACGTAAAAGCACAACTTCGGGTCGCTTTGGAATCCGTAATGTGAGCGAATAAACGTTCAAAGGTTGTACAAAAATAAACTGCCATGCTAGCTGAGCGAGCAGCCTTGACGTTTACGATGTTATTTTTTTGCTCGATAAGATGTAACGTTACACCGTTTGTTTGTATAGAAACCTCGTGATCTTTCTTACAGTCAATTATTTTGTCTTTGTGGAGCGTTTTATATTCGTGTGTCTCCATGTTTCACATCGTGTTTTCTACGTACAATAAAACGTGTACTCTTCGGACAGGCAACCACACGAAAAACTGTCTCGTCTTCATTTCCGACGTTGTCTAAATTGGTAGCGAGAACGATGCCACTAAAGTTTTCTGCTTAGCATGAAAAAGTAACAAGCAGTAATCACAATAAAAAATAAACCAGGAAAAAAAAAAAATAGAAAAAAGTTGTAATACCATTTTTTTTTTTTTACGACAAAATGTAACACGAGAGTTTTGTGCTTTATTAAAAGTTGTAAGGTTACCAAAATAAAATAGTAATCGGATAAGAATAAAGTTGGAGATTTTTTTGGAAAAAAATTTATATTACAACTTTATTTATTACGATTTTTTTGGATAACGTTACATTTTTAAATATTTCAAGTACTAATCGATATGGAAACAAAAAAAATCTAGTTTTACTCGACATTTTTTCAGAATTTTTTTTATATTACTAGTAAAACTAGATTTTTTTTGTTTTCATTCCGATTAGTATTTGAAATATTTAAAATTGTAACGTTATTGGAAAAATCATAATCCAACAAAAATATGATTGTCACCTTTATTTTACAAATTTTTTGAGAAAAATCTGTTGAAATGTTTTTGTATTCTAATATCCACAACAAACTGTCAGATAAGTCATGAACAGATGAAATTTGTTAAATAGCTTTTTTTTTTTTTTTACAAATCTATTTTTGAGAAAAACGAAGTCATATTATAAAAATTTACTTTTTTTATTTACAGAATATTTCTTACATTTAAAACAGTAAGAATATTTTATAAATATTTGAACAATTCTACTTGCAAATGTCATTTTCAAGAAAAAGTAAATAATTGATATTTCTTGCTTTAATTTAGAGATTTTTTATTTTTTGACAAACACTGACTGACAAAGTCGTAATATTGAAATTTTTGGTTTTCATGTAGTTTAGTGCGTACATTTATGAAAGTTGTAACATTATCCGAAACGTCGTAATCCGACAAAAATAAAAAAAATGTTTAGAAGTTAATTTTTTGAGAAAAAACCTGTTGAAAAAGTTGTATTACAAGATTATTTATATTTTAAAAATGACAAGAGACTGACAGAAAAAGTCAAAGAAATGCAAATAGTTCAAATATTACTTTTTTTTTTGTAGAACGTTTTAATATTACGAGCGTTGTTTAAAAAAATACATTTGAGAAAATACTTTTTTTTAATTTACGGAGTGACATTTAAAATAGTTGTACCAAGATGTCATGTCAGAATTAAGTTGGAATTTTGAACTCATTTTATTTGAACATTTTTACATGAAAATAAGTCATTTTCAGTAAAAAACTGTTGAAAAAGTCATATCAAGATTATGAAAATGTGAAGTATTAAATTGTAATCTGATTACATGATTTAAATCAAAGTCGTAATTGACATTTTTGGTTTTATTTTTCAATCAAGCGTAATATTAAAAGTCGTAATTTGTCAATGTCAAATAAAATAAAAACATTTGAAAAAATTTTAAGACAAGTGAAATATTAAAAATTATAATCTGAACTGAACAAAGTTTGTCTTATTTCAGAAAGTGGAGTAAAAAGGTGCGTAAAACAGTTAGTTGATAGTAGTCATACATACATAAAAATAGTAGTCATACAAACAAAAACGAAGTCCAACATGTTTTCATATTTTGAGTTTAGACTCGCTTTTTTTCTCTTGTTGACTTTCTTCTTTTTTAAAATTTTTTTATAGAAAAGTTACAATTTCAAAAACTTTCCAAATTGAAAGTGAAAATGTTCACGTGCCAAAAATCCTAAACAAACGTAACAGCAGTGAAGACACAAAGAAGATTCACCTTTGGTGACTTTTATTAAGAAAACAAGAGAATTCCGACGATAAAAAGCAAACTACTGATGGAATAAATAAGTCACACATCAAACAAAAATCTGTACAAAGTCAACACAAATGGTCCCGAGGGAGAAAGACGAGTGTGGGAAGGAAGGAAAGATTTCACACTGTGAACACATGAATTAAAAAGTGGGCTGGGCTTAATGAACACATGAATAAGAAAGTGGGCTGAGCTTAATGAACACATGAATTAGAAAGTGGGCTCGGCTTAACAAACACATGAATTAGAAAGTGGGCTGGGTGTAATGAACACATTAATAAGAAAGTGGGTTGGGCTCAATGAACACATGAATAAAAAAGTGGGTTGGGCTCAATAATGACATGAATAAAAGTATGTTGGGCTAAGTGAACACAGGAATTAGAAAGTGGGTTGGGCTTAATAAACATGAATTAGAAAGTGGGTTGGGCTTAATGAACACATGAATAAGAAAGTGGGTTGGCTCAACGAACACATGAATTAGAAAGTGGGTTGGCTCAATGAACACATGAATAAGAAAGTGGGTTAGGCTCAATGATCACATGAGTAAAAGTAGGTTGGGCTAAATGAACACATGAATTAGAAAGTGGGTTGGGCTAAATGAACACATGAATTAGAAAGTGGGTTGGGCTCAACAAACACATGAATTAGAAAGTGGGTTGGCTCAATGAACACAGAAAGTTGGTTAGGCTCAATGATCACATGAGTAAAAGTAGGTTGGGCTAAATGAACACATGAATTAGAAAGTGGGTTGGGCTTAATGAACACATGAATAAGAAAGTGGGTTGGGCATAATGAACACATGAATTAGAAAGTGGGTTGGGTGTAATGAAGACATGAATAAGAAAGTGGGTTGGGCTTATTAAACATGAATTGGAAAGTGGGTTGGGCTAAATGAACACATGAATTAGAAAGTGGGTTGGGCTTAATGAACACATGAATAAGAAAGTGGGTTGGGCTTAATGAACACATGAATTAAAAAGTGGGTTGGGCGTAATGAACACATGAATTAGAAAGTGGGTTGGGCTCAATGAACACATGAAAAGAAAGTGGGTTGGGCTTAATGGAGACATCAATAAGAAAGTGGGCTGGGTTTAATGAACACATGAATTATAAAGAGGGCTGGGCTAAATGAACACATGAATAAGAAAGTGGGTTGGGCTCAATGAACACACGCATGAGAAAGTGGGTTAAGCTCAATGAACACATGAATAAGGAAGTGGGTTGGGCTAAATGAACACATAAATTAGAAAGTGGGCTGGGCTTAATGAACACATGATTAAGAAAGTGGGTTAGGCTCAATGAACACATTAATAAGAAAGTGGGTTGGGCTCAATGAACACATGAATTACAAAGTGGGTTGGGCTTAATGAACACATGACAAGAAAGTGGGTTGGGCTTAATAAACATGAATTGGAAAGTGGGTTGGGCTTAATGAACATGAATTGGAAAGTGGGTTGGGCTTAATGAATAAGAAAGTGGGTTGGGCTTAATGAAGACATGAATAAGAAAGTGGGTTGGGCTTATTAAACATGAATTGGAAAGTGGGTTGGGCTTAATGAACACATGAAAATAAAGTGGGTTGGGCTTAATAAACATGAATTGGAAAGTGGGTTGGGCTTAATAAACATGAATTAGAAAGTGAGTTGGGCTCAATGAACACATGATTTAGAAAGTGAGCTTATTAGCTTGAGAGCTACAAAGTTGAAGAGTGAGAGTGTAACAATGCTAATGCTAAGGTGGAAAGTGAATGAGGTATTTGCTAATCCATCTTGCTGGCCAGCGTGTGACGTCTCTTGTGCCACACTTGCCTGGCCGCCAGTACGCACAACTAACTAACTAACTTGTGCCTGGCCGCCAGTACGCACAACTAACTCCTCCTAGCGTCCACTAGCATACAGCCTGGAAGCCGCTTTTAACCGTCGGTACCTTTCATACAGGACGTAGCGATACACGCTGGCCGACGTCTCGGAGAACAGCGACCATCACTTTCAACACAACGGTTCGTGGTGAATAAATGTCGGGTGTTACTTGCCGCCCCTGTCCTGGCTTTTTGCTATTCCCTTTCACACAGGCGGCTTCTTGCTTCCGATAAAACCTCAGGTGGAAAATAGCCAGGTTTAATTCTTACCCACCCTTCCTGCATCGGTGCCGGTCATAGAGAACGGGGACACAGTAAGCAACAAGCTATTTTGCATCTTTTTTTTCTCAGTGCGAAAAGGAGCTTTCCATGGCAGAAAATAGCCGGGTCAACGCCGCCCTCTAGTTTGTATAGGCGAGATGGAAAAATTGAGTAATAATGTATTTGCATCTTATCCGGCCGGCATTTGTCCACCTTTTCCTTTCACACAGGACCTAGCAATAGCATAAAATAAATGTTGGTTGACATCTGGTGCAATGTAGAATATTTTTTTCAAACAGCGACAATCACTTTCAACACAACATTTTGTGATGAATAAATGTTGGGTGTTACACTTGCCGCCCCCGTTCTGGCTTTTTGCCATTCCCTTTCACACAGGCGGCTTCTTGCTTTCGATAAAACCTCAGAAGGGGGAAAATAGCCAGGTTGAATCCTTACTCCCACTTTCTGCATCGATGACGTTCATACAGAACAGCAACGCGTACTGTATGAAAGGAGCTCTCCATACTAACTGGCAGAAAATAGCCGGGTCGACGCCGCCCTCCACATTGTATCGGTACCGCTAACAGAAGAGCGACATGGAAAAATTGAGTAATGTATCTGCGACCCAGCCGGCATCTATCCACCTTTACCCTTTCATACAGGACTTAGCATTTGTGTGCAATAAATGTTGGTCAACATCTGTTGTGATGCAGAAAACATTTGTCAAACAGCGACAATCACTTTCAACACAACAGTTTGTGATGAATAAATGTTGGATGTTACACTTGCCGCCCCTGTTCTGACTTTTTGTCATTCCCTTTCACACAGATTGCTTTCTTGCTTCTGATAAAACCTGTGAAACGTGGAAAATAGCAAGGTTGAAATCTTATCACCCTTCCTGCATCGGTGCCGTTCATACAGAACAGAGACACAAAGGAAAAAAGATGCAAAAACACCTTATGTGTGAAAGGAGCTCTTCACGCTACACCCTGGGCCAGAAAATAGCCAGGTCGATTCCGCCCTCCATTTTGAATCGGTGCCGCTTACACAAAAAAATTGAGTAATAATGCCAGCTTTTATAAACCGCAGAAAGGAAGCTGTCATAGTACCTCAAATAGCAAAATATTGTACGTGGGTGACATTCACACAGAAAAAACAGCCTCCAAACGACGGAATATTGCTGACGATGTTGTCCTGTCACCCCTAATAAGTGAGCAACATAACTATGTCATGTGTGAAAGGGGCTGCTCCATTCTACCGCCATAAAAGTTGGTCAATTGCCAGTTCTTTGTCAGAACATGGAGGCTTGGGTGGGAAATTGCCAGGTGGACTTGTTCTTTGTGAAAGTAGCTACTTGCCCTGGGTGGACTTATTCTGTGTGAAAGTAGCTACTTGCTCCGGTTGGCCTTGTTCTGTGTAAAAGGAGCTAATTGACCTGGGTGGACTTACTTTGTAGAAGGGGCTACTTACTCTGTGTGAAAGGAGGTACTTGCGCCGGTTGGGCTTGTTCTGTGTAAAAGGAGGTACTTGCGCCGGTTGGGCTTGTTCTGTGAAAAAGGAGCTACTTGCCCTAGGTGGACTTGCACTGTGTGAAAGGAGCTACTTTCTCGGGTGGATTGTTGTGTGTGAAAGGAGATGCTCGCCAAGGTAGACTTATTCTGTGTGAAAGGAGCTACTTGCTCTGTGTAGACTTGCTCTGTGTAAAAGGAGCTACTTGCTCCGGTTGGACTTGCTCTGTGTAAAAGGAGCTACTTTCTCATGCGGACTTGTTCTGTGTGAAAGGAGCTATTTTCTCGGGTGGACTTATTCTGTGTGAAAGGAGCTATTTTATCGGGTGGACTTATTCTGTGTGAAAGGAGCTACTTTCTCGGAAAGGCTTATTCTGTTTAAAAGGAGCTACTTTCTCGGGTGGACTTATTCTGTGTGAAAGGAGCTAGTTTCTAGGGTGGACCTATTCTGTGTGAAAGGAGCTACTTTTATCGAGTAGACTTAACTGTGTGAAAGGAGCCACTTTCTCGGGTGGACTTATTCTGTGTGAAAGGAGCTACTTTCTCAGGTGGACTTATTCTGTGTGAAAGGAGCTACTTTTTTAGGTGGACTTGTTCTGTGTGAAAGGAGCCACTTTCTCGGGTGGACTTATTCTGTGTGAAAGGAGCTACTTTATCGGGTAGACTTATTCTGTGTGAAAGGAGCCACTTTCTCGGGTGGACTTATTCTGTGTGAAAGGAGCTACTTTCTCAGGTGGACTTATTCTGTGTGAAAGGAGCTACTTTTTTAGGTGGACTTGTTCTGTGTGAAAGGAGCTATTTTCTCGGGTGGACTTATTCTGTGTGAAAGGAGCTACTTTATCGGGTAGACTTATTGTGTGTGAAAGGAGCTACTTTATCGGGTAGACTTATTGTGTGTGAAAGGAGCTACTTTATCGGGTAGACTTATTGTGTGTGAAAGGAGCCACTTTCTCGGGTGGACTTATTCTGTGTGAAAGGAGCTACTTTCTCGGGTGGACTTATTCTGTGTAAAAGGAGCCACTTTCTCGGGTGGACTTGTTCTGTGTGAAAGGAGCCATTTTCTCGGGTGGAATTATTCTGTGTGAAAGGAGCTACTTTCTTGGGTAGACTTATTCTGTGTGAAAGGAGCCACTTTCTCGGGTGGACTTATTCTGTGTGAAAAGAGCTACTTTCTCGGGTAGACTTATTCTATTTAAAAGGAGCTACTTTCTCGGGTGGACTTCTTCTGTGTGAAAGGAGCTACTTTCTTGGGTGGACTTACTCAGTGCAAAAGGAGCTTATATAGAATAAGTATACTTATTCTGTGTGAAAGGAGCTATTTTCTCGGGTGGACTTATTCTGTGTGAAAGCTACTTTCTCGGGTAGACTTATTCTGTGTGAAAGGAGCCACTTTCTCGGGTGGACTTATTCTGTGTGAAAGGAGCTACTTTCTCTGGTAGACTTATTCTGTGTAAAAGGAGCTACTTTCTTAGGTGGACTTATTCTGTGTGAAAGGACCTACTTTTTCGGGTGGACTTATTCTGTGTGAAAGGAGCTACTTTTTTAGGTGGATTTGTTCTGTGTGAAAGGAGCTACTTGCTTCCAGGCTCGATGCTAAGCTAAAGGACAGCCGTGCTAAAGCTACGACGACTGACGGCTTTAAGGCAAACACCAAAGCTAAAAGATGGCAGCAAAAAAGCCAGCAAGGCACCTTCTTCGTCCGTGGAAGGAGAGAAGAAGCTTCCGTCTAAAGTGTGATCCATGGTGACAAACATGGTAACAGTGCATCGACCCTCCTGAGAAAAACTTCCTAAACACGTAAAAAAAGAAAGAATATCGGTCTAAGGGGAGCATCGACGCCCCCTCCCTCAAAACAAATTCCTAAAGCGGATACCCGGGCGCCGCCCTTCTGGTCAGACGTGGAAGGAAGCACGTTTGGCGAGGCTGACAATGGAGGATCCATCTTTAGTGGAGGAGTACCGTCCCTTTTGGACAGAAGGGGGCGTGAGTGAGTCCAGAAGCCCGAACTTTAACTCTCGTCAAAGTCCGGACACTCCACTTTGCTCTTCTTGGTGGGCGGGGCCTCTTCATCCACGTCCTGCCACACAAACAACAAACTTGTTTTCCCCCCAAAGGACAGATATGCCACGGAAACAGGAGCGCAGAACATTCATTGTTTATACCTGACTGGCTTTGCTGTCCGAGGCGTCTTTCTCTCCTTCTCGCTTGACGCTTTGCGCTCGATCGGGAACTTCCGACGACGACGCGTTCTTACCTGAGACGCCAAACGCAAGGCGATCAACGACACAATCATCTGGTGTTACGACATTTACCCTTTTTTGTGGAAAAAGTTCACATTTTCGATAAAATGGCTATGCTAAGAATTTTTTTTCGGGAAAAAGGTCCTATCAGTAATGTACCATTCTATTTGGTACATGGTGTAATGATAAGTGTGACCAGTAGATGGCAGTCACACATAAGAGATAAGTGTAAACTGCAAGCTGACGCCTGTAAACAACACCAAAACTTTAAATGTTTCATTGAAAACATAGAACATTACACACGGCGCTCAAAAATCTGTCAAAATGTTTTGTAGTACGACTTTGGTAAGCTATGAAGCCGCACCGCTTGATGGATTGTCTGCGCATTTAGCATACCGTATTTTTCGGACTATAAGTCGCAGTTTTTTTCATAGTTTGGACGGGGGTGCGACTTATGTGTGAAACGATTAACACATTAGCGTAAAATATCAAATAATATTTAGCTCATTCACGTAAGAGACTAGACGTATAAGATCTCATGGGATTTAGCGATTAGGAGTGACAGATTGTTTGGTAAACGTATAGCATGTTCTATATGTTCTAGTTATTTGAATGACTCTTACCATAATATGTTACGTTGTACGTGTAAGTGTGCCTACCTTCTCTGCGTTCTGTGCTCACGCTGGTGCTTCCTGCTTTTAAGCAGCCATCTTGAGACAGCAGCAGCGCAGCAGCATCAGCGCAGCGGTTCTTTGAAGGCTCGTAAAATCAAAACCGGAGCAGTAATCGAAACTCTTTCCGTAAATTTTAATCAGAAGGGTTGATTCTCTCTCCTGTGCTAGTTTGAAGCCGAAACAACAAACGCGCTCAGAGGAGATAGTGTTTGAAGAAAGGTGACCGGTTTTTACAAAAAAAATTGTTTTGGAGGGGGGATTGCAAACTTCCTGTTGATTTTTGCTGAAGGATGTCAAAGAATGAAATGTAGGTTTTACATAGAGGTTTTTGTTTCATGTCTCTAAGACATTCCTACTGGAAGTTACAAGCATTTTTGTCTGTGTTTTCCTCCGAGGAGCAGTTTTGTCTGTTTTATTCCTAGGGGGCGCTAGAGCGCAATTTTGGGTTTTGGGGTTTGGTTTTTTTATTAGATCGCAATTTCCGCCAGTCCTGATATGTGTGTAAAGTTTGGTGAGTTTTGAAGCATTTTGAGGGGGTCAAATTACAGTTCAAAGAGGCAAAAATGAGTGTTTTTAGTAAACTTTTGTCTTGAAGGGGGGATTGCAAACTTCCTGTTGATTTTTGCTGAAGGATGTCAAAGATTGAAATGTAGGTTTTACATAGAGGTTTTTGTTTCATGTCTCTAAGACATTCCTACTGGAAGTTACAAGCATTTTTGTCTGTGTTTTCCTCCGAGGAGCAGTTTTGTCTGTTTTATTCCTAGGGGGCGCTAGAGCGCAGTTTTGGGGTTTGGTTTTTTATTAGATCGCAATTTCCGCCAGTCCTGATATGTGTGTAAAGTTTGGTGAGTTTTGAAGCATTTTGAGGGGGTCAAATTACAGTTCAAAGAGGCAAAAATGAGTGTTTTTAGTAAACTTTTGTCTTGAAGGGGGAATTGCCAACTTCCTGTTGATTTTTGCTGAAGGATGTCAAAGAATGAAATGTAGGTTTTACATAGAGGTTTTTGTTTCATGTCTCTAAGACATTCCTACTGGAAGTTACAAGCATTTTTGTCTGTGTTTGCCTCCGAGGAGCAGTTTTGTCTGTGTTTTATTCCTAGGGGGCGCTAGAGCACAATTTTGAGTTTTGGGGTTCGGTTTTTTATTATATCGCAATTTCCGCCAGTCCTGATGTGTGTGTAAAGTTTGGTGAGTTTTGAAGTATTTTAAGGGGGTCAAATTACAGCTCAAAGAGACAAAAATTAGTGTTTTTAGTAAACTTTTGTCTTGAAGGGGGAATTGCCAACTTCCTGTTGATTTTTGCTGAAGGATGTCAATTAATGAAATGTAGGTTTTACATAGAGGTTTTTGTTTCATGTCTAAGACATTCCTACTGGAAGTTACAAGCCTTTTTGTCTGTGTTTTATTCCTAGGGGGCGCTAGAGCGCAATTTTGAGTTTTGGGGTTCGGTTTTTTTATTACATCGCAATTTCCGCCAGTCCTGATGTGTGTGTAAAGTTTGGTGAGTTTTGGAGTATTTTAAGGGGGTCAAATTACAGCTCAAAGAGGCAAAAATTAGTGTTTTTAGTAAACCTTTGTCTTGAAGGGGGAATTGCCAACTTCCTGTTGATTTTTGCTGAAGGATGTCAATGAATGAAATGTAGGTTTTACATAGAGGGTTTTTGTTTCATGTCTCTAAAACATTCCTACTGGAAGTTACACGCATTTGTGTCTGTGTTTTCCTCCGAGGAGCAGTTTTGTCTGTTTTATTCCTAGGGGGCGCTAGAGCGCAATTTTGAGTTTTGGGGTTCGGTTTTTTTATTAGATCGCAATTTCCGCCAGTCCTGATATGTGTGTAAAGTTTGGTGAGTTTTGAAGCATTTTGAGGGGGTCAAATTACAGTTCAAAGAGGCAAAAATGAGTGTTTTTAGTAAACTTTTGTCTTGAAGGGGGAATTGCCAACTTCCTGTTGATTTTTGCTGAAGGATGTCAAAGAATGAAATGTAGGTTTTACATAGAGGTTTTTGTTTCATGTCTCTAAGACATTCCTACTGGAAGTTACAAGCATTTTTGTCTGTGTTTGCCTCCGAGGAGCAGTTTTGTCTGTGTTTTATTCCTAGGGGGCGCTAGAGCACAATTTTGAGTTTTGGGGTTCGGTTTTTTATTATATCGCAATTTCCGCCAGTCCTGATGTGTGTGTAAAGTTTGGTGAGTTTTGAAGTATTTTAAGGGGGTCAAATTACAGCTCAAAGAGACAAAAATTAGTGTTTTTAGTAAACTTTTGTCTTGAAGGGGGAATTGCCAACTTCCTGTTGATTTTTGCTGAAGGATGTCAATTAATGAAATGTAGGTTTTACATAGAGGTTTTTGTTTCATGTCTAAGACATTCCTACTGGAAGTTACAAGCCTTTTTGTCTGTGTTTTATTCCTAGGGGGCGCTAGAGCGCAATTTTGAGTTTTGGGGTTCGGTTTTTTTATTACATCGCAATTTCCGCCAGTCCTGATGTGTGTGTAAAGTTTGGTGAGTTTTGGAGTATTTTAAGGGGGTCAAATTACAGCTCAAAGAGGCAAAAATTAGTGTTTTTAGTAAACCTTTGTCTTGAAGGGGGAATTGCCAACTTCCTGTTGATTTTTGCTGAAGGATGTCAATGAATGAAATGTAGGTTTTACATAGAGGTTTTTGTTTCATGTCTCTAAAACATTCCTACTGGAAGTTACACGCATTTGTGTCTGTGTTTTCCTCCGAGGAGCAGTTTTGTCTGTTTTATTCCTAGGGGGCGCTAGAGCGCAATTTTGAGTTTTGGGGTTCGGTTTTTTTATTAGATCGCAATTTCCGCCAGTCCTGATGTGTGTGTAAAGTTTGGTGAGTTTTTAAGTATTTTAAGGGGGTCAAATTACAGCTCAAAGAGGCAAAAATGAGTGTTTTTAGTAAACTTTTGTCTTGAAGGGGGAATTGCCAACTTCCTGTTGATTTTTGCTGAAGGATGTCAATGAAGGAAATGTAGGTTTTACATAGAGGTTTTTGTTTCATGTCTCTAAGACATTCCTACTGGAAGTCACAAGCATTTTTGTCTGTGTTTTCCTCCGAGGAGCAGTTTTGTCTGTGTTTTATTCCTAGGGGGCGCTAGAGCGCAATTTTGAGTTTTGGGGTTCGGTTTTTTTATTAGATCGCAATTTCCGCCAGTCCTGATGTGTGTGTAAAGTTTGGTGAGTTTTGAAGCATTTTAAGGGGGTACAATTACAGCTCAAAGAGGCAAAAATTTGTCTTTTTAGTAAACTTTTGTCTTGAAGGGGGAATTGCCAATTTCCTGTTGATTTTTGCTGAAGGATGTCAATGAATGAAATGTAGGTTTTACATAGAGGTTTTTGTTTCATGTCTCTAAGACATTCCTACCGGAAGTTACAAGCATTTTTGTCTGTGTTTTATTCCTAGGGGGCGCTAGAGCGCAATTTTGAGTTTTGGGGTTTGGTTTTTTTATTACATCGCAATTTCCGCCAGTCCTGATGTGTGTGTAAAGTTTGGTGAGTTTTGAAGCATTTTAAGGGGGTCAAATTACAGCTCAAAGAGGCAAAAATGAGTGTTTTTAGTAAACTTTTGTCTTGAAGGGGGAATTGCCAACTTCCTGTTGATTTTTGCTGAAGGATGTCAATGAATGAAATGTAGGTTTTACATTGAGGTTTTTGTTTCATGTCTCTAAGACATTCCTACTGGAAGTTACAAGCATTTTTGTCTGTGTTTTCCTCCGAGGAGCAGTTTTGTCTGTTTTATTCATAGGGGGCGCTAGAGCGCAATTTTGAGTTTTGGGGTTCGGTTTTTTATTAGATCGCAATTTCCGCCAGTCCTGATGTGTGTGTAAAGTTTGGTGAGTTTTGAAGCATTTTAAGGGGGTAAAATTACAGCTCAAAGAGGCAAAAATGAGTGTTTTTAGTAAACTTTTGTCTTGAAGGGGGAATTGCCAATTTCCTGTTGATTTTTGCTGAAGGATGTCAATGAATGAAATGTAGGTTTTACATAGAGGTTTTTGTTTCATGTCTCTAAGACATTCCTACCGGAAGTTACAAGCATTTTTGTCTGTGTTTTATTCCTAGGGGGCGCTAGAGCGCAATTTTGAGTTTTGGGGTTTGGTTTTTTTATTACATCGCAATTTCCGCCAGTCCTGATGTGTGTGTAAAGTTTGGTGAGTTTTGAAGCATTTTAAGGGGGTCAAATTACAGCTCAAAGAGGCAAAAATGAGTGTTTTTAGTAAACTTTTGTCTTGAAGGGGGAATTGCCAACTTCCTGTTGATTTTTGCTGAAGGATGTCAAAGAATGAAATGTAGGTTTTACATAGAGGTTTTTGTTTCATGTCTCTAAGACATTCCTACTGGAAGTTACAAGCATTTTGGTCTGTGTTTTCCTCCGAGGAGCAGTTTTGTCTGTGTTTTATTCCTAGGGGGCGCTAGAGCGCAATTTAGAGTTTTGGAGTTCGGTTTTTTTTTTTTATTAGATCGCAATTTCCGCCAGTCCTGATGTGTGTGTAAAGTTTGGTGAGTTTTGAAGTATTTTAAGGGGGTCCAATTACAGCTCAAAGAGGCAAAAATGAGTGTTTTTAGTAAACTTTTGTCTTGAAGGGGGAATTGCCAACTTCCTGTTGATTTTTGCTGAAGGATGTCAATGAATGAAATGTAGGTTTTACATAGAGGTTTTTGTTTCATGTCTCTAAGACATTCCTACCGGAAGTTACAAGCATTTTTGTCTGTGTTTTATTCCTAGGGGGCGCTAGAGCGCAATTTTGAGTTTTGGGGTTCGGTTTTTTATTACATCGCAATTTCCGCCAGTCCTGATGTGTGTGTAAAGTTTGGTGAGTTTTGGAGTATTTTAAGGGAGACAAATTACAGCTCAAAGAAGCAAAAATGAGTGTTTTTAGTAAACTTTTGTCTTGAAGGGGGAATTGCCAACTTCCTGTTGATTTTTGCTGAAGGATGTCAATGAATGAAATGTAGGTTTTACATAGAGGTTTTTGTTTCATGTCTCTAAGACATTCCTACTGGAAGTTACAAGCATTGTGTCTGTGTTTTCCTCCGAGGAGCAGTTTTGTCTGTTTTATTCCTAGGGGGCGCTAGAGCGCAATTTTGAGTTTTGGGGTTCGGTTTTTTATTAGATCGCAATTTCCGCCAGTCCTGATGTGTGTGTAAAGTTTGGTGAGTTTTGAAGTATTTTAAGGGGGTCAAATTACAGCTAAAAGAGGCAAAAATGAGTGTTTTTAGTAAACTTTTGTCGTGAAGGGGGAATTGCCAATTTCCTGTTGATTTTTGCTGAAGGATGTCAATGAATGAAATGTAGGTTTTACATAGAGGTTTTTGTTTCATGTCTCTAAGACATTCCTACTGGAAGTTACAAGCATTTTTGTCTGTTTTATTCCTAGGGGGCGCTAGAGCGCAATTTTGAGTTTTGGGGTTCGGTTTTTTTTATTACATCGCAATTTCCGCCAGTCCTGATGTGTGTGTAAAGTTTGGTGAGTTTTGGAGTATTTTAAGGGGGTCAAATTACAGCTCAAAGAGGCAAAAATGAGTGTTTTTAGTAAACCTTTGTCTTGAAGGGGGAATTGCCAACTTCCTGTTGATTTTTGCTGAAGGATGTCAATGAATGAAATGTAGGTTTTACATAGAGGTTTTTGTTTCATGTCTCTAAAACATTCCTACTGGAAGTTACACGCATTTTTGTCTGTGTTTTCCTCCGAGGAGCAGTTTTGTCTGTTTTATTCCTAGGGGGCGCTAGAGCGCAATTTTGAGTTTTGGGGTTCGGTTTTTTTATTAGATCGCAATTTCCGCCAGTCCTGATGTGTGTGTAAAGTTTGGTGAGTTTTTAAGTATTTTAAGGGGGTCAAATTACAGCTCAAAGAGGCAAAAATTAGTGTTTTTAGTAAACTTTTGTCTTGAAGGGGGAATTGCCAACTTCCTGTTGATTTTTGCTGAAGGATGTCAATGAATGAAATGTAGGTTTTACATAGAGGTTTTTGTTTCATGTCTCTAAGACATTCCTACTGGAAGTTACAAGCATTTTTGTCTGTGTTTTGTCTGTTTTATTCCTAGGGGGCGCTAGAGCGCAATTTTGAGTTTTGGGGTTCGGTTTTTTTATTAGATCGCAATTTCCGCCAGTCCTGATGTGTGTGTAAAGTTTGGTGAGTTTTTAAGTATTTTAAGGGGGTCAAATTACAGCTCAAAGAGGCAAAAATTAGTGTTTTTAGTAAACTTTTGTCTTGAAGGGGGAATTGCCAACTTCCTGTTGATTTTTGCTGAAGGATGTCAATGAATGAAATGTAGGTTTTACATAGAGGTTTTTGTTTCATGTCTCTAAGACATTCCTACTGGAAGTTACAAGCATTTTTGTCTGTGTTTTCCTCCGAGGAGCAGTTTTGTCTGTTTTATTCCTAGGGGGCGCTAGAGCGCAATTTTGAGTTTTGGGGTTCGATTTTTTATTAGATCGCAATTTCCGCCAGTCCTGATGTGTGTGTAAAGTTTGGTGAGTTTTGAAGCATTTTAAGGGGGTCAAATTACAGCTCAAAGAGGCAAAAATGAGTGTTTTTAGTAAACTTTCGTCTTGAAAGGGGAATTGCCAACTTCCTGTTGATTTTTGCTGAAGGATGTCAATGAATGAAATGTAGGTTTTACATAGAGGTTTTTGTTTCATGTCTCTAAGACATTCCTACTGGAAGTTACAAGCATTTTTGTCTGTGTTTTCCTCCGAGGAGCAGTTTTGTCTGTTTTATTCCTAGGGGGCGCTATAGCGCAATTTTGAGTTTTGGGGTTCGGTTTTTTATTAGATCGCAATTTCCGCCAGTCCTGATGTGTGTGTAAAGTTTGGTGAGTTTTGAAGCATTTTAAGGGGGTCCAATTACAGCTCAAAGAGGCAAAAATGAGTGTTTTTAGTAAACTTTTGTCTTGAAGGGGGAATTGCCAACTTCCTGTTGATTTTTGCCCGAGGAAATTAATTAATGAAATGTAGGTCTAAGTGAGACCTACATAGAGGTTTTTGTTTCATGTCTCTACGACATTCGTACTGGGAGTTAGAGGCAGTTTTCCTAGAGCGCAATTTTGAGTTTTGGGGTTTGTTTTTTTTGACTAAAGAGTTTTGTTTTTGCCATTACTGATGTGTGTGTCAAATTTGGTGAGTTTTGAAGCATGTTAAGGGTGTCAAATTCCATCCATCCATCCATTTTCTACCGCTTATTCCCTTCGGGGTTGCGGGGGGCGCTGGAGCCTATCTCAGGGTGTCAAATTAATTAATTTACCGTAATTTCCGGACTATAAGCCGCACCTGACTATAAGCCGCACCAGCTAAATTTAGGGGAACATACAGATTGCTCCATATATAAGCCGCACCCGACTATAAGCCGCAGGGTTTTGATGTGTAATTACCGTAGTATATAGGGGTTCCTGCTACCACGGAGGGGATTGTCGGGACAGAGATGACTGTTTGGGAACGCAAAGCGTCCCATTTATTAACAATAAATCTTTCAATCATTCAATCAAACTTTCACATCTTTGACATGGCGAACAGCATTCGTGCAGAGTACAAATAATACAACGGTGCAAAGTAATACAAAGTGCTCGCCTGTACGTTATCAAAATAACCAGCCTACCGGTATATGAAAAGTCAGTCTTTAATCATTGTGTCATCGTCTTCCTCCTGCGTACTAAAACCACCGAAATCCTCTTCGTCGGTGTCGGAGAAGAACAGGCCGTAAATAAGCCGCACCCTTGTATAAGCCGCAGGGACCAGAACGAGGGGAAAAAGTAGCGGCTTATAGTCCGGAAATTACGGTAATTTAAATTAACTAAACGTTACACTGGTATTAACATACCAGGCACGTTCTCAGTTGGTTATTTATGCCTCATATAACGTACACTTATTCAGCCTGTTGTTCACTATTCTTTAGTTATTTTAAATTGCCTTTCAAATGTCTTATTCTTGGTGTTGGATTTTATCAAATAAATTTCCCCCCAAAATGCGACTTATACTCCAGTGCGACTTATACATGTTTTTTTCCTTCTTTATTATGCATTTTCGGACGGTGCGACTTATACTCCGGAGCGACTTATACTCCGAAAAATATGGTACAAGTTTTATTATGGTGTGTGTATAAGGGCCGCAACATGGCACCTATTAGCAGACATATTACCTGGCGTTTTGTTTCGCAATATTATGCAAAAGAAACTTTTCTTACCTTCTGGTACCTGCTGATGTGTATTTGGGATCTGCATAAGTCCTGAAAATGTGCACACGTCCGCCATTGAAGTCCGTGCCGACACCGTAGTCATAAATTTTGAGAAAATCTATCGCAATCTAAGGAGGTCTGTCTTTTTTAAGAATAGTCGTGATATTACGAAAATAAGTACTGTATTTTCCGGACCACAGGGCGCACCGGATTATATGATGAGCGGGTCTAGTCAGGGCTATTTTCATACATAAGGCGCACCGGATTATAAGGCGCATTACACGGGTCATTTTTTTTCTGAATGTAAAACACTTCCTTGTGGTCTACATAACATGTGATGGTGGTTCTTTGGTCAAGCACAGTACAATCCATCAAGCGGTGCGGCTCCATACCTTACCAAAGTCTTACTAAAACATTTTGATAGATTTTTGAGCGGCGTGTGTAATGTTCTATATTTTCAATGGAACACATAACATTTTGGTGTTGTTTACTTGAGTCATATTGCAGTCTACACGTACCTCTTATGTGTGACTGCCATCATATTGCAGTATACACGTACCTCTTATGTGTGACTGCCATCATATTGCAGTCTACACGTATCTCTTATGTGTGACTGCCATCATATTGCAGTCTACACGTACCTCTTATGTGTGACTGCCATCATATTGCAGTCTACACGTACCTCTTATGTGTGACTGCCATCATATTGCAGTCTACACGTATCTCTTATGTGTGACTGCCATCATATTGCAGTTTACACATCTCTTATGTGTGACTGCCATCATATTGCAGTCTACACGTATCTCTTATGTGTGACTGCCATCATATTGCAGTCTACACATATCTCTTGTGTGACTGACATCATATTGCAGTCTACACGTATCTCTTATGTGTGACTGCCATCATATTGCAGTCTACACGTATTTCTTATGTGTGACTGCCATCATATTGCAGTCTACACGTATCTCTTATGTGTGACTGCCATCATATTGCAGTCTACACGTATCTCTTATGTGTGACTGCCATCATATTTCAGTCTACACGTATTTCTTATGTGTGACTGCCATCATATTGCAGTCTACACGTATCTCTTATGTGTGACTGCCATCATATTGCAGTCTACACGTTTTTCTTATGTGTGACTGCCATCATATTGCAGTCTACACGTATCTCTTATGTGTGACTGCCATCATATTGCAGTCTACACGTATTTCTTATGTGTGACTGCCATCATATTGCACTCTACACGTATCTCTTATGTGTGACTGCCATCATATTGCAGTCTACACGTATTTCTTATGAGGGACTGCCATCATATTGCAGTATACACGTACCTCTTATGTGTGACTGCCATCATATTGCAGTCTACACGTATCTCTTATGTGTGACTGCCATCATATTGCAGTCTACACGTATCTCTTATGTGTGACTGCCATCATATTGCAGTCTACACGTATTTCTTATGTGTGACTGCCATCATATTGCAGTCTACATGTATCTCTTATGTGTGACTGCCATCATATTGCAGTCTACACGTTTTTCTTATGTGTGACTGCCATCATATTGCAGTCTACACGTATTTCTTATGTGTGACTGCCATCATATTGCAGTCTACACGTATCTCTTATGTGTGACTGCCATCATATTGCAGTCTACCTGTACCTCTTATGTGTGACTGCCATCATATTGCAGTCTACACGTATCTCTTATGTGTGACTGCCATCATATTGCAGTTTACACATATCTCTTATGTGTGACTGCCATCATATTGCAGTCTACACGTATCTCTTGTGTGTGACTGCCATCATATTGCAGTCTACACGTATCTCTTATGTGTGACTGCCATCATATTGCAGTCTACACGTACCTCTTATGTGTGACTGCCATCATATTGCAGTCTACACGTACCTCTTATGTGTGACTGCCATCATATTGCAGTCTACACGTACCTCTTATGTGTGACTGCCATCATATTGCAGTCTACACGTATCTCTTATGTGTGACTGCCATCATATTGCAGTCTACACGTACCTCTTATGTGTGACTGCCATCATATTGCATTAGCGTTACAGTTCGCTGTCAAAAATCTAGCACCACAATTTGTGTCCCACCTCTCTTGGCATCAGAACTCTGCTCAGTCTTGGCCTCGTTTTCGCGATGAGACGCCGTAGTGGACTCCGGTGCCGGACTGGTGCTACAGCTGGTTTCCTGTTTGACGGGTGACGAGTCGGCGATGGAGCTCTGGTTGCTGTTGTCATCTGGAAACGCGCACAAAACAGGGATCGGAGTTGTTCTAGAGCAAATATTGAACAAAATGTGTTTTGGTTCTCACCGTGCATGTCCATCATCCCGGGGGACGAACTATTCTCTGGAGTGGTCAACTCAGAGCCGTATTTCTCATCCTTGCCCTTCTTCTTGTTCTTGTTTTTCTTCACAGGACAAAAGCACTTATTCAACTTAGGCAGCTCATTTCGGCGCCGCACGGAGAAAGGTTGTTCCGTTACTCACGTCGTCCGATTTGGGCTCCGTCACCGGAACCCACTTGTAGATACGAAGGGACGTGTCCCCGACAGTCACCCATTTCTTCTCCCTGGACAGGGCAGACATCACAGGAAGTGACATTGTTGATATTAAAAGTCAAACAGGAAGTGGTATCATTAGCGTTATTAAACGGGAGGTTATATTTAGGTAATTAACATTTCTGTGATGTTTGTTTAGGGATCGAAGGTCCCTGGTGGCCTTGCCGCGTACGTGCAGTGATTTCTCCAGATTCTCTGAACCTTTTGATGATATTACGGAGCGTAGATGGTGAAATCCCTAAATTCCTTGCAATAGCTGGTTGAGAAAATGTTGTTCTTAAACAAATTGCTCAGGCATTTGTTGACAAAGTGGTGACCCTCGCCCCATCTTTGTTTGTGAATGACTGAGCATTTCATGGAAGCTGCTTTTATACCCAATCATGGCACCCACCTGTTCCCAATTAGCCTGTTCACCTGTGGGATGTTTCAAATAAGTCTTTGATGAGCATTCCTCAACTTTCTCAGTCTTTTTTGCCACTTGTGCCAGCTTTTTTGAAACATGTTGCAGGCATCAACTCCAAATGAGCTAATATTTGCAAAAAATAACAAAGTTTTCCAGTTCGAACGTTAAGTATCTTGTCTTTGCAGTCTATTCAATTGAATATAGGTTGAAAAGGATTAGCAAATCATTGTATTCTCTTTTTATTTACCATTTACACAACGTGACAACTTCACTGTTTTTGGGTTTTGTACAAACAATCACTTTTAAGCCAAGATTTAATACTTACCAACATTTTAGCGGTAGTTTAGACAACAAATACGAACTATTAGACTTGACGATGGCCAGTAAAACCAGAAGTCTCGTTGTTGACATTTCCACCACTCGGAAGTGACATTTACATAAGTTAAAGTAATATTGTCACTCGCATATCAAAGTAATTATATTGAAAAACAATCACATTTGAGCTAACATTTGATAATGAACAATATTGTAGCGGTAACTAAACAATAAATATGAACTATTAGAAAACGCAAGTCACGTTGTTGACATGTCGACAACCCGGAAGTGACATTTACATAAGGTAAAGTAATATTGTGACTTAGACAAACATTGATGATCCACAAGGGAAATTGTTTTACACAGTAGCTCAGTTACAAAGGATGGAAAGTGTACGGATGGAAAGGATAATGCAGGTATAAAGTAAACAAAAAAGGTACCGTCGTAGCAATATAAAATTTCTGTAATATTTACTTATTATATATACTGTATATAATGTATACTGATATATTATATATATTACATTAGATTTTCATATAATATATACTTGTATATAAAATAATTATATTTCAAAACAATCACATTTGAGCTAATATTTAACAATGTTGTAGCGGTAACTAAACAATAAATACCAACTATTAGAAACCGGAAGTCACGTTGTTGACATGTCGACAACCCGGAAGTATCATTTGTAAAGTAATATTCTGACTTGCATATAAAAGCAATCACTATAAGAAACAATCACATTTGTAACTAACATTTAATATTTACCAACATTGTAGCGGTAGTTCAGAAAAAAAGTGCTAACTATTAGACTTCACTATGGGCAGTAAAACCGGAAGTCGCGTCGTTACCAGGACGTGACATTTACGTGGAGTAAAGTAATATTTTGACTTGCATATAACAGTAATTATATTTTTTTAAAACAATCACATTTTAGCCAACATGTTATATTCACCAGCAGTAGTTTAACAATAAATACCACCTATTAGACTTGATGATGGGCAGTAAAACAACGGAAAGTCACGTTCATTTACGTGGGGTAGAGTAATATTTTGACTTGCATATGAATGAAATCACTATAAGATACAATCACAGTCGAAAGTAACATTTAATATTTATTAACATTCTAGTGGTAGTTTAGAAAATAAAAGCGAACTATTCGACCTAAATATAGCCAGTAAAACCGGAAGTCACGTGTTGACATATCGACAACCCTGAAGGGACATTTACGTGGGATAAAGTAATATTTTGACTTGCATTTAAAAATAATCACATTTAGGAACAATCACATTTCAGCCAACGTTGTAGTTTAGACAATAAATACAAACTATTTAGACCGCATGCTGGGCAGTGAAACCGGAAGTCACATTGTTGACATGTCGACAACCCGGAAGTGACATTTAGTGGGATAAAGTAATAGTTTGACTTGCATATGAAAGTAATTATATTAAAAAAAAACAATCACATTTGAGCCAACATTTAATATTCCCCGACATTGTAGCGGTAGTTTAACAATAAATACAACCTATTAGACTTGATGTTGGGCAGTAAAACAACGGAAAGTCACGTTCATTTACGTGGGGTAAAGTAATATTTTGACTTGCATATGAGAGAAATCACTATAAGATACAATCACATTCGTAACTAACAGTTAATATTTACCAACATTCTAGTGGTAGTTTAGAAAAAAAATGTGAACCATTCGACCTAAATATAGCCAGTAAAACCGGAAGTCACATGTTGACATATCGACAACCCTGAAGTGACATTTACGTGGGATAAAGTAATATTTTGACTTGCATATAAAAGTAATCACATTTAGGAACAATCACTTTTAAGCCAACATATTTACCAACGTTGTAATTTAGACAATAAATACAAACTATTTAGACTGCATGCTGGGCAGTGAAACCGGAAGTCACGTTGTTGACATGTCGACAACACGGGAGTGACATTTAGTGGGGTAAAGTAATAGTTTGACTTGCATATAAAAGTAATCACATTTAAGAACAATCACATTTCAGCCAACATATTTACCAACATTGTAGTTTAGACAATAAATACTAACTATTCAGACCGCATGCTGGGCAGTGAAACCGGAAGTCACGTTGTTGACATGTCGACAACCCGGAAGTGACATTTGGTGGGATAAAGTAATAGTTTGACTTGCATATGAAAGAAATCACTATAAGATACAATCACATTCGTATCTAACATTTAATATTTACCAAAGTTTAGAAAATAAATGCGAACTATTCGACCTGACGATAGCCAGTAAAACCGGAAGTCACGTGTCGACATATCGACAACCCTGGAGTGACATTTAAGTGGGGTAAATATTTTGACTTGCATATGAATGTAATCACATTTACGAACAATCACATTTCAGCCAACATATTCACCAACGTTGTAGTTTAGACAATAAATACAAACTATTTAGACTGCATGCTGGGCAGTGAAACCGGAAGTCACGTTGTTGACATGTCGACAACACGGGAGTGACATTTAGTGGGATAAAGTAATAGTTTGACTTGCATATAAAAGTAATCATGTTTAGGAACAATCACATTTCAGCCAACATATTCACCAACGTTGTAGTTTAGACAATAAATACTAACTATTTAGACCGCATGCTGGGCAGTGAAACCGTAAGTCACGTTGTTGACATGTCGACAACCCGGAAGTGACATTTAGTGGGGATAAGTAATAGTTTGACTTGCATATAAAAGTAATTATATTTTTTAAAAAACAATCACATTTGAGCCAACATTTAGTATTCACCCACATTGTAGCGATAGTTTAACAATAAATACAACCTATTAGACTTGATGATGGGCAGTAAAACAACGGAAAGTCACGTTCATTTACGTGGGGTAAAGTAATAATTTGACTTGCATATGAAAGAAATCACTATAAGATACAATCACATTCGTAACTAACATTTAATATTTACCAACATTCTAGTGGTAGTTTATAAAATAAATGCGAAATATTCGACCTGATGATAGCCAGTAAAACCGGAAGTCACATGTTGACATATCGCCAACCCTAAAGTGACATTTACGTGGGATAAAGTAATATTTTGACTTGCATATGAAAGAAATCACTAAAAGGTACAATCACATTCGAAACGTATATTTACCAACATTCTAGTGGTAGTTTAGAAAATAAATGCGAACTATTCGACCTAAATATAGCCGTAAAACCGGAAGTCACGTGTTGACATATCGCCAACCCTGAAGGGACATTTATGTGGTATAAAGTAATATCTTGACATGCATATGAAATAAATCAATATAAGATACAATCACATTCGTAACTAACATTTAATATCCACCAACATTCTAGTGGTAGTTTAGAAAATAAATGCGAACTATTCGACCTAAATATAGCCAGGAAAACCGGAAGTCACGTGTTGACATATCGACAACCCTGAAGGGACATTTACGTGGGATAAAGTAAAATTTTGACTTGTATATAAAAGTAATTATATATTTTTTTAAATCACGTTTTAGCTAACATATTTACCAACGTTATAGTTTAGACAATAAATACTAACTATTTAGACCGCATGCTGGGCAGTGAAACCGGAAGTCACGTTGTTGACATGTCGACAACCCGGAAGTGACATTTAGTGGGATAAAGTAATTGTTTGACTTGCATATAAAAGGTAATAGTTCGATTTTCATATAAAAGTAATCACATCTTAATCGGACATATTTGAAAATAATCGACATTGTAGTTATAAAAATGAATGAGCGCTAAGCTAACGTTTGAACGTTATTCAAAGGCTGTAACTTCCAGCGAGTAGCACATGCTAGCTTGTTTAAAGATGTCATGTTTCTCTCCAAACAAGCGGCAACAAGAACATTAATTGGGAGTATAATAAATTATGACACGTTTTAAGTGTTAAAAAAGGTTTAACTCAAAGTGTTTATTTGATTACAAACTTCGGTTTATGTCCAATGGCGAACTAAACTAGCTAAATATATTTATGTATACACGGCGTGCTAATAACACACCTAATGTGTTGTTGAAATGTTATTTTATGTTTAAAAACACGCCTTTTATTTCCAGTGTGGCAGCAATCTTTGTTCCAGCAGGCGACTTCCCGCTCCCCACCCCCACCGAGACTCGTCCTCCGCCACCCTCAAAAAAGGGAAAGAAGAAAAAAAAAGCGCTCGGTTTAAAAGTCTAAAGTGCTCCGAGTCGAGGGCGTCGTCGTGGTAACGTTACGTCCCAGTCCCGACAACCGCAGCCCCGCTCGGGGCGTTGGAAAAGTCCTCCACCCCCGTGTGTGCTCCGCGTCAGGCGGCTTCATGTGACTGCAGAAATGGCTTCTTCTCGCCCCGACAAAGCAGCGAGGAGCGGCGGCCGGTGGACGCCGGATGAGGGCTCCCCATGCACACGCACACCTCATGTCAAGTCAAGCCCGTCAAAGGACGCCGAATATCAGCCTCGCGTTCTTTAATTCCCCGCTTTCTCCTCGTTAGATAACCGAGGCAGCTTTTTTTTTGTCTCCGACCCCCCCTCTCCCTTTTTCTCGTCGCTTCCGCCACTTACCATTTTCGTACTTTCTCGATAGCGGCCATCACCCGCTTGATGTCATCTTTGGCCCTGCTCCGGGTCTCCGCTCGGACCGACCTGCCCGACATTGCCGCGGTGGGTTGAGACGGTTTTACGGGGGACGACTCGCCGGCTCTTCCAACACACAATGCAAAACAGTGGAGCGCACAGCGGGACCAGTGCGCATGCGCGGACCACTAGCCGGGGAGGGGGGGGGGGGGGGACTGTAACAACCGGATCGGTCCCGGACGACTCGATCGGTCCACGCATGCGCGAAAAACGTCACTTCCTGGACTCGCCATACGTCGTAGCTTCTGCGGCGTCACGTTTCAATGTTTTGTAATAAAACGAATAGTTTTATGTAAATCATTAATAAAAAATGAACAAGGGGTACATATATTTTTTAATGAGAACAAGTTATAAGAATTTTTTTTTCTTAAAAATATATATTTTTATACACAGCAAGTTTTTAAATACAAATTCATATAGACCCAATACAATTGCAGTGTCAAAGCCATCCTAAACACCGTACCTGGTATGTTAAAAATAAAAACTTTAATAATTATATTATTATTAGCATTTTAACATTCAAGATAGGGGTACATAGATTTTTTTTTTTAATGAAAACAAGTATTTGTATAAAAAAAAATGTTTTTCTTAAAAAAACATTTTTATACACAGGAAGTTTTTAAATACTAATTAATATTGACCCACTACAATTGCAGTGTCAAAGCCATCCTAATCACTGTACCTGGTATGTTGAAAATAAAAACTTTAATAATTATATTATTATTAGCATTTAAGATAGGGGTACATACATTTTTTTAATGAAAATAAGTAGTATTTGTATAAGAATTTTTTTTTTCTTAAAAAAAACATATTTTTATATACAGCAAGTTTTTAAATACAAATTAATATTGACCCAATACAATTGCAGTGTCAAAGCCATCCTAATCACTGTACCTGGTATGTTAAAAATAAAAACTTTAATAATTATATTATTATTAGCATGTTAGCATTTAAGATAGGGGTACATAGATTTTTTTAAAATGAAAACAAGAAGTATTTGTATAAAAAAAATTTTTTTCTTAAAAAAACATTTTTATACATAGCAAGTTTTTAAATACAAATTAATATTGACCCAATACAATTGCAGTGTCAAAGCCATCCTAATTACTGTATCTGGTATGTTGAAAATAAAAACTTTAATAATTATATTATTATTAGCATGTTAGCATTTAAGATAAGAGTACATACATTTTTTTAATGAGAACTAGTATTTGTATAAGAATTTTTTTTTCTTAAACAAACATATTTTTATACGCAGCAAGTTTTTAAATACAAATTAATATTGACCCAATACAATTGCAGTGTCTAAGCCATCCTAATCACTGTACCTGGTATGTTGAAAATAAAAACTTTAATAATTATATTATTATTAGCATGTTAGCATTTAAGATAGCTAGCAATTAGCACTGTAATTAGCAGGCGGAAGCTGGCAGCTAACGATTAGAGCACGAGTTCCCAGCTTGCAATTGTCATGCTAATTTCCAACGCTATACTGTATTATTTGAATATCTTAGTGTTGAGCAATAACGAGGTACCTTTAGGACCAGTTAAATATAAAACACAATTGCATACAGGGTATAGAAGTACAGTAGTATTTCCGTAAGTTTGGGGGTCCTTGGTTTGGAAAACGTCAAAGACCCCTGATATAAGACATGCTAACAATGGCAACAAAATGATCACATTTTTCCCATTCTATTGCATACAACAAAATAAAGTGTAAAAAATAACTCCACGAAAAGCAAAACATTTTGGGTTGTTGTCCCCAAGACACTCCTTGTCCAATACATTATTCCCAGAGTTTTTATACAATGTATAATTTATGTAACAACATGCTTACGGTATAACGATATCAACACTTTGGTGTCGATACTATGTATAGTAGGATCGACCTGGTACGCGGGCTCCATCTAGCGGTACGCCAAAGAATCGCTTAAATAAATATCCAAACACAGTGTTACTGTTCAAACTGTGTGTAATGTTACAAGCGGCCAAAAATAATAAATATACTTGTTAAACAAAACCTCTGCCTTGTTTTTAATGAACATTTAGGCCTGCTATGCTACTGTATTTTAACATTGGCTATGTGTTTTCCGAGGTGGTACTTAGTGAAAAAAATGTTGAAGAAAGGAGTGCGTGCGCATGTGTTTTTGTTTGCTTGTCACTTTCTTACTAACGCAACTTGTCCGCCCTTTTGAAACAGTTTCAATGCTATTAACTACGATGCTAATGTTAGCATGGGTGCGCTTGCCCATGAATTGATTAACGTGGACCCCGACTTAAACAAGTTGAAAAACTTATTGGGGTGTTACCATTTAGTGGTCAATTGTACGGAATATGTACTTCACTGTGCAACCTACTAATACAAGTCTCAATCAATCAAAAGCCCCAAATTCTGTGTCACGTACATGTCAACAAACAGTGAGCTAACATGTGTTAATAATAATAATGTATGCAATATGGCGTTTGCAATGTGTTTTAAGGCCGTTGATTGAAAAAGTTTGATATTATTGTCGACAGCACGACGTGAAAGGTCAGGCCAGGGTGAAATTACCAGATGACGCCAGCTGAGGTCGCTGCAGCTCAGCAAAACTGGAGTATAATATTAATATCCGGTCTAAAATCCCCTGCACTTACTCTTGTAGTGTCATTATTACTTTTTTTTATTGTTTACTTGAGTGGTGTGCCTTAGCTATATTTTAATATCACATAACCATCCTAAATACTACAGATTTCCTTTAAAACGGCACAATGTGGAGCCTTTGCACATGATGTGTACAGCAGAGGGTGCTGTTTCCACTGCTTAAAAAGCCTCTACAGCAGTGGTTAGACTCGGACTTAGACAAACTTTAAAGGCCTACTGAAATTTTTTTTTATTTTTTAAACGGGATAGCAGATCCATTCTATGTGTCATACTTGATCATTTCGCGATATTGCCATATATTTGCTGAAAGGATTTAGTAGAGAACAACGACGTTAAAGTTCGCAACTTTTGGTCTCTGATAAAAAAAAGCCTTTCCCCTACCGGAAGTAGCGTGACGTAGTCAGTTGTTCGCTTCCTCATATTTTCCTATCGTTTTCAACGCAGCTAGAGCGATTCGGACCGAGAAAGCGACGATTACCCCATTAATTTGAGCGAGGATGAAAGATTCGTGGATGAGGAACGTTAGAGTGACGGACTAGAATGCAGGGCAAAACATATCTTTTTTCGCTCTGACCGTAACTTAGGTACAAGCTGGCTCATTGGATTCCACACTCTCTCCTTTTTCTATTGTGGATCACGGATTTGTATTTTAAACCACCTCGGATACTATATCCTCTTGAAAATGAGAGTCGAGAATGCGAAATGGATATTAACAGAGACTTTTATCTCCACGACAATACATCGGCGAAGCACTTTAGCTACGGAGCTAACGTGATAGCATCGTGCTTAACTGCAGATAGAAACAGAAGAAATAAGCCCCTGACTAGCATTAAATATTCATCACATTTGATACATTCAATAATAAAAGATATATAACCTGTAACATGTATATAAAAAATGATGTTGAAAAGTTGATAAATTATGTACATATACACAGTCAGGTGATTTGAAAAACAATATATACAAAAAATGGGGGAGGGGGTGTACACTATGTACATGACACTATGTACATGACTACTGAGTTTATGGCAGTTTTAAAATTTAGTAGGGAAGTTGGAATTTGAAGGTGTGTTGGTAGTGCATTCCACTGTGTGGTGGCAAAATAGTAGAATGCATATTTTCCCATGAGAGTCTTGAATTTGGGGGGGGCGAGGTCCGAAGAACTCCCTCTGGTGTAGTACCTGTGAGCATCACTTACTCTGGTGAAATAGCTGGACAGGTACTTGGGGACAGTTTCTACTCTTGAGTATTTTGAATACCAGGCACATTGCGATTTGGTGTACTCTTTCCTCAACTCTAAGCCATCCCAAATTGGTAAAGTGGGCTTGAGTTAGGTGAGTCCTGTATGGGAGGTTGAGCAGGAGTCTCACCAGCTTGTTTTGGTTTTTAGTGGCTTGGGTATACTGGTGAAGCTTGAGGTGCAGGTGTAGTCAAAATGACACTGTATGAGGGCACCGGCAAGGGTCTTGAAGGCCTACTAAATATAATTTTTTTTATTTAAACGGGGATAGCAGATCCATTCTATGTGTCATACTTGATCATTTCGCGATATTGCCATATTTTTGCTGAAAGGATTTAGTAGAGAACATCGACGATAAATTCGCAACTTTTGGTCGCTGATAAAAAAAAGCCTCGCCTGTACCGGAAGTAGCGTGACGTCGCAGGTTGAAAGGCTCCTCACATTTCCCCATTGTTTACACCAGCAGCGAGAGCGAATCGGACCGAGAAAGCGACGATTACCCCATTAATTTGAGCGAGGATGAAAGATTTGTGGATGAGGAAAGTGAGAGTGAAGGACTAGAGTGCAGTGCAGGACGCCAGGGTGTATCTTTTTTCGCTCTGACCGTAACTTAGGTACAAGCTGGCTCATTGGATTCCACGCTTTCTCCTTTTTCTATTGTGGATCACGGATTTGTATTTTAAACCACCTCGGATACTATATCCTCTTGAAAATGAGAGTCGAGAACGCGAAATGGACATTCACCGTGACTTTTATCTCCACGACAATACATCGGCGAAACACTTTAGCTACGGAGCTAACGTGATAGCACCGTGCTTAACTGCGGATAGAAACAGAAGAAATAAGCCCCTGACTGGAAGGATAGACCGAAGATCAACAATACTATTATTACTTCTACTATCAGGAGACACCGAACCAAACCCTGGACCTGTAACTACACGGTTAATGCTGTCCAGCCTGGCGAAGCTTAACAATGCTGTTGCTAACGACGCCATTGAAGCTAACTTAGCTACGGGACCTCGACAGAGCTATGCTAAAAACATTAGCTCTCCACCTACGCCAGCCAGCCCTCATCTGCTCATCACCACCCGTGCTCACCTGCGTTCCAGCGATCGACGGCGCGACGAAGGACTTCACTTGATCATCGGTGCGGTCGGCGGCTAGCGTCGGATAGCGCGTCTGCTATCCAACTCAAAGTCCTCCTGGTTGTGTTGCTGCAGCCAGCCGCTAATACACCGATCCCACCTACAGCTTTCTTCTTTGCAGTCTTCATTGTTCATTAAACAAATTGCAAAAGATTCACCAACACAGATGTCCAGAACACTGTGGAATTATGTGGTGAAAACAGACGACTTAAGCTGGCCACCGTGCTATTCCAAAATGTCTGCTTCAACCCGTGACGTCACGCGCAAACGTCATCATACCGAAAAGTTTTCAGCCGGATATTTTGCGGGACATTTAAAATGGCACTTTATAAGTTAACCCGGCCGTATTGGCATGTGTTGCAATGTTAAGATTTCATCATTGATATATAAACTATCAGACTGCGTGGTCGCTAGTAGTGGCTTTCAGTAGGCCTTTAAGGGTATTCCTGTTGATAAACGCAGAAATCCTGCCCCAAAATCTAGTTTTATTATTGATCTTGGTGATTGCTTTTAATGCCATTTTTTCACCCGAGAGAGTGTTGTCCAATATACAAGCTAAGTAAATTATCTCGTCTTTGCTGGTGATTATGGTATCCCCTGCTTTAATCGTAAAGCCCGGGGATTTACCTAGGTTGTGCTTGGACCCAAATAGGATGGACTCTGTTTTACCCAGGTGTAGTGACAGTTTGTTATCGGAAAGCCAGAGACAGAGATGACTTAGTTCGGTGCCGAGTGCACTTTCAACCTTCAATTTGTCCCTGTCCGAGGCCAGCACGGCAGAATGGTCCGCGAACAGGAATAAATTGCTGTTACATGCTAAATTTTGTGTCGTTAATGTAAATCAAGAATAACAACGGTCCCAGAATGCTCCCCTGTGGGACACCACAGCTCACCTTGAGGTGAGAGGACAGTGATCCGTTCACCTCAAACAACCTGTTCTCTATCCTCAAGGTAAGATTTCATCCCGTTTCATCCAACATACTTGTGTTGACGGCATTTAATACTCTGAATCCGCATTTGCTTGGTTTTCTTCCCTTGACATGTTTTGCTGATGTCGTGATTTGCTCAACCTGATGTGTAGATTGTGGGTTGTGTATGTTTGTTGTTCAATTAAAAAAAAAAAAAAGATTATAAATATTATCTATTCCATACTAACTTTTTTTTGTGATGAATAACATGAGTCCAAATTCATAATTTTTGTTGTTGATGATGCTAAGCATCTACAGAATAAAGCACATGATGTTTCATTGAGGAAAATGGAAAGGGGGACACATTTTAGAGCAGCGCAGAAAAATGCTGAAATATTCTGTATGCCCTACTAACTTTTTTTGTGATTAATAAAATGAGTCCAAATTCACAAAAAAAAAAAAACTTATGTTGACGGCGCTCGTAGTGACGTCATATAAAAGCGACGAGCCAAAATAAAAACACCACAAAAATAACAAGCAAAAAGCTGTGAAAACGAAGATGCTGTGTTCCAAATTTAAATTATTTACTGAACTTGTGTGAGCCTATGGCTTTGCACTTTGTTATATATATATATATATATATATATATATATATATATATATATATATATATATATATATATATATATATATATATATATATATATATATATATATATATATATATATATATATATATATATATATATATATATATTTATTTATATATATATGTATGTATATATATACAGTATATACATATATATATATATATATATATATATATATATATATATATATATATATATATATATATATATATATTCTGTGTATATATATGTATATGTATGTATGTATATATATACAGTATATACATATATATATACATATATATAAGTGTATATATATATGTGTATATATATGTGTATATATATATGTATGTATATATATACAGTATATATATATATATATATATGTATATATATATATATGTATTTATATATATATGTGTGTATATATATATGTGTGTATATATATATGTATGTATATATATATATATGTATATATATATATGTATATATATATATGTATATATATATGTATATACATACATATATATATATTTTTATATATATATATATATATATATACATATATATATATATATATATACATATATATATATATATATATATATATATATATAATATATATATATATATATATATATATATATATATATATAATATATATATATATATATATATATATATATATATATATATTTTGCGTTCTATTTTAGTTACTTTGAGTTTACAACCCCCTGGCGCTGTTTTGTACTGTTTTTGTACTTATTTTGATTATTATTTCTCAACTGTTTGTAAATGTTGCAATTTATAAATAAAGGTTTACAAAATAAATAAATAAAAAAAACAAAACAAAAAAAAAAGCTCGTCTCCATTTCCGGTGCATCACTGAATAATGTCCCTGTTGCAATAAAAAACAACAGTTTCATGAAAACAATGATGCTGTGTTCCAAATTTAAATTATTTACTGAACTTGTGTGAGTCTATGGCTTTGCACTTTGTTTTATATATATTATATATATATATATATATATATATATATATATATATATATATATATATATATATATATATATATATATATATATATATATATATATATATATATATATATATACATACATATATTGCATTCTATTTTAGTGACCCCCTGGCGCTGATTTGTACTGTTTTTGTACTGTTTTTGAATATTATTATTTCTCGATTGTTTGTAAATGATGCAGTTTATAAATAAAGGTTTATAAAATAAAAAAATAGTTCCTATGCAACGCGTGTCTTAACAGTAGCTGCTATTAGTTACATTGTTGTTTTGGCAAATTTTAAAAAATAAAAAATAAAATAAAAAATAAAAAAAACGTTGTTTTGGTACGAGCGCTGAAGTTGCTCAACGTGATTGGTCAGCGCTCACTTCCTGTGGGCGTGGTTTATATTTGTTTCCCTTCGGGTGCCGCGCTCTGGCTGAGTGACGTCAGTGTCGGCATGGACGCCAAGGACTAAACAGCCACCCCGAGCCGGGCAAGCGTCTTCTGCCGGACGTCGCGGAAACACTCTTTTAACCGCCTTTACGGACTTCCGGTGTCGGGCGGGCAGGACTATGCGGCCAGGTGTGCTGCAGGTGCGCAGTGGCCTGCAGGTCAATTAGCGGCTAACTAGGACGCCTTCACCGGGGGAGAGGGGGCTTCTCCTCGCCTGGACGCCCGCGGAGCCGCGACGTCTCTCGGCCCGCAGGGGAGCGACGAGACATGACGGCCGAGGTGGACGACTCGGATTTCAGGAGAGTTCCCGAAGTGGAAGAGGACGCGAATAAAGAGGTCGGAAAGGAGACTCCGGACCAAGGAGACGATGACGACTGCGAAGACGAGAAGGTAAAACAACAACTACTTCCAAAAGTTACACAAGTATTTGAAACATGTTTTTAATCACCTCACCTAGATATCAAAACACTTTAAAACTCGACGTTGAATTTTTTAATAATTAGAAGCGCGTCTGCCAGGAGTGTCAAAAGTGCGGCCCCGGGGGCCACTTTCGGCTCGCAGCTAATTCTTTCAAGTCCCTCGGCACATTTAAAGATATAATTAAAAAAAATAAAAAAACATTAAAAACAGGGTTTTTAAAAGTCATTAAATTGATTTTGCACAAATTAAGGCCTTAAATGGCATTAAACTCGATGTCTGGCGTAAAAAAAAAGTAATGCTATGAGCTAATCCAAGGTCGGGGGTTTTATAAAGTCACATTTTTCTGTCGTGACGACTCTCCGAGCAACTTCTGCATATAATTACAAAAAACAAACAAACATTAAGAACAGGGTTTTTAAAAGTCATTAAATTAATTTTGCATAAATTAAGGCCTTAAATGGCATTAAAGGCCTACTGAAATGAAATGTTTTTATTTAAACGGGGATAGCAGATCCATTCTATGTGTCATACTTGATCATTTCGCGATATTGCCATATTTTTGCTGAAAGGATTTAGTAGAGAACGACGACGATAAAGTTCGCAACTTTTGGTCGCTGATAAAAAAAAAAAGCCTTGCCCGTACCGGAAGTAGCGTGACGTCACAGGTTGAAAGGCTCCTCACATTTCCCCATTGTTTACACCAGCAGCGAGAGCGATTCGGACCGAGAAAGCGACGATTACCCCATTAATTTGAGCCAGGATGAAAGATTCGTGGATGAGGAACGTGAGAGTGAAGGACTAGAGTGCAGTGCAGGACGCATCGTTTTTCGCTCTGACCGTAACTTTAGGTACAAGCTGGCTCATTGGATTCCACACTTTCTCCTTTTTCTATTGTGGATCACGGATTTGTATTTTAAACCACCTCGGATACTATATCCTCTTGAAAATGAGAGTCGAGAACGCGAAATGGACATTCACAGTGACTTTTATCTCCACGACGATACATCGGCGAAGCACTTTAGCTACGGAGCTAACGTGATAGCATCGGGCTTAACTGCAGATAGAAATAAAAGAAATAAACCCCTGACTGGAAGGATAGACAGAATATCAACAATACTATTAAACCATGGACATGTAACTACACGGTTAATGCTTTCCAGCCTGGCGAAGCTTAACAATGCTGTTGCTAACGACGCCATTGAAGCTAACTTAGCAACGGGACCTCACAGAGCTATGCTAAAAACATTAGCTATCCACCTACGCCAGCCAGCCCTCATCTGCTCATCAACACCCGTGCTCACCTGCGTTCCAGCGATCGACGGAGCGACGAAGGACTTCACCCGATCATCAATGCGGTCGGGCGGCTAGCGTCGGATAGCGCGTCTGCTATCCAAGTCAAAGTCCTCCTGGTTGTGTTGCTACAGCCAGCCGCTAATACACCGATCCCACCTACAGCTTTCTTCTTTGCAGTCTTCATTGTTCATTAAACAAATTGCAAAAGATTCACCAACACAGATGTCCAGAATACTGTGGAATTTTGAGATGAAAACAGAGCTTTTTGTATTGGATTCAATGGGGTACCAATACTTACGTTTCAACCATTGACGTCACGCGCATATGTCATCATAGACGTTTTCAACCGGAAGTTTCCCGGGAAATTTAAAATGTCACTTTATAAGTTAACCCGGCCGTATTGGCATGTGTTGCAATGTTAAGATTTCATCATTGATATATAAACTATCAGACTGCGTGGTCGCTAGTAGTGGCTTTCAGTAGGCCTTTAACATCGATGTCTGGTGTAAAAAAAAGTAATGCTATGAGCTAGAGATGTCCGATAATATCGGCCTGCCCATATTATCGGCCGATAAATGCTTTAAAATGTAATATCGGAAATTATTGGTATCGTTTTTTTAATTATCGGTATAGTTTTTATGTATTATTTTTAATTTTTATTAAATCAACATAAAAAACACAAGATACAACTTACAATTAGTGCACCAACCCAAAAAACCTCCCTCCCCCATTTACACTCATTCACACAAAAGGGTTGTTTGTTTCTGTTATTAATATTCTGCTTCCTACATTATATATCAATATATATCAATACAGTCTGCAAAGGATACAGTCCGTAAGCACACATGATTGTGCGTGCTGCTGCTCCACTAATAGTACTAACCTTTAACAGTTCATTTGACTCATTTTCATTAATGACTAGTTTCTATGTAACTGTTTTTATATTGTTTTACTTTCTTTTTTATTCAAGAAAATGTTTTTAATTTATTTATCTTATTTTATTTTATTATTTTTTTTTGAAAAAAAGGACCTTATCTTCACTATACCTGGTTGTCCAAATTAGGCATAATAATGTGTTAATTCCACGACTGTATACATCGGTATCGGTTGGTATCGGTATCGGTAATTAAGAGTTGGACAATATCGGAATATCGGTTATCGGCAAAAAGCCGTTATCGAAAATCCCTACTATGAGCTAATCCTAAATCGGGGATTTTATAAAGTCAAATTTTTCTGGCGTGACGACTCTCCGAGCAACTTCTGCAAGCACCTGGCAGCCGCTGCTACCACTGCAGAAAAATAAATGAATAAAAAAAAAAAAATACTCTCGCTTAAAAGCAGTCTTGTGAGCCAATTCTAATTCGCAACAGATATACCAAAGACTATAAAACCTCCCTGCTTGGCACTCAGCATCAAGGGTTGGAATTGGGGTTAAATCACCAAAAAATGATTCCCGGGCGCAGCCAACGCTGCTGCTCACTGCTCCCCTCACCTCCCAGGGGGTGAGGAAGGCTCAAATGCAGAGAATAATTTCGCCACACCTAGTGTGTGTGTGTGTGTGTGTGACAATCTTTGCTACTTTAACTTTATTATGTGAACTTTTCAAGTAATCAAGATCATCGTCACGTGGCCATGCCAGAAACCTGAGGGTTCCTGGTTCGATCCCCACCTTCTATATTGTACATGGTACAATA
>NC_084738.1:79381367-79406367 GCF_033978785.1 Entelurus aequoreus | reverse complement strand
TAGTAAGTATACATTTTTTGAGCCTTTTTAGAGAAAATCATATCATTGTAGTAAATTATGCAAATTACTCGATGGTGTCATGGTGACCACGCCCATAGCCACGCCCCCACCGCCACAGGTATCTTGGCAGTTTATAGGAAACACTAAAATGTGACACATTGTTTTATTGGCTCCAACAATAGTTTATTTAGACAGTTTATTTATCTCCTGGCAATACGCTCTTTTGTGTGTCTGTAGCGTTAATTATTGTGTTTGTTCACGCCCATCTTTTGTGTGTCTGTAGCCTTAATTATTGTGTTTGTTCACGCCCAATATGTGTGCTTTATTTGCTTTTTACATAAACAATGAGGCGCTGGTTCAACGTTATATATAGAGATGTCCGATAATATCGGCAGTCCGATATTATCGGACGATAAATGCTTTAAAACGTAATATCGGAAATTATCGGTATCGGTTTCAAAAAGTAAAATGTATGACTTTTTAAAAGGCCGCTGTGTACACGGACATAGGGAGAAGTACAGAGCGCCAATAAACCTTGAAGGCACTGCCTTTGCGTGCCGGCCCAGTCACATAATATCTACGGCTTTTCACACACACAAGTGAATGCAATGCATACTTGGTCAACAGCCATACAGGTCACACTGAGGGTGGCCGTATAAACAACTTTAACAGTGTTACAAATATGCGCCACACTGTGAACCCACACCAAACAAGAATGACAAACACATTTCGGGAGAACATCCGCACCGTAACACAACATAAACGCAACAGAACAAATACCCAGAACCCCTTGCAGCACTAACTCTTCCGGAACGCTACAATATACACCCCCCGCTACCTCCTATGTATATGTATAACTATATGTGTGTGTATATATATACATTTGTGTTAAAATATGTATATCTATATGTGTGTGTGTGTATATATATATTTGTGTTTATATATGTATGTGTGTGTATATATAAATGTGTGTGTGTGTATATATGTGTGTATATATATATATATATATATATATATATATATATATATATATATATATATATAATATATATATATATATATATATATATATATATATATATGTGTGTATATGTATGCATATCAGTGTTTCCCACAAATTCATTTATTTGTGGCGGCCCGCCACGAAAGAATTACGTCCGCCACAAATTTTAAAAAATAAAGTAAAAAAAAATACTTTTTTTTTTTTTTTTTGTCCTGTCCAGCTTCTCAGACAAATCATATAGTTGATGTAGATGCCCATATCGGCTGTTCAGATTTACTTTACAAAAGAGAAGTGTAGGATACTTTTCTTGTTGCCTTATTTGTATTTGACCACTACTGTTTTCTGTTTATTTGTTACTGACTGTGGCAGGACACCTCTGCCTCTGTTTCACTTTATGTTGCTGGTAAATAATATGGTTGTAGTAGTAGGCTAAAGTTAAATTATTTAGTATGCACTAATTAAAGGGGCAGAGCTTTAAGAGACATTTGAGCTTTTATATTTTATAAGATATATTTTTTTTAAGAACCACAATTAATAAATATATTTCAGTGAATAACTTATTGTTCAAATCTGTATATAAATATGTACATAAAGTGTTGTAATTATATTGTAAAATGGATGGCTGGATGGATGGACGTTTAAAACAAAACGGTTATTATTAGTTAGTAAGTATACATTTTTTGAGCCTTTTTAGAGAAAATCATATCATTGTAGTAAATTATGCAAATTACTCGAAGATGTCATGGTGACCACGCTCATAGCCACGCCCCCACCGCCACAGGTATCTTGGCAGTTTATGGGAAACACTGATGTATATATGTGTGTATAAATATATATGTGCGTGCGTGCGTGCATGCGTGCATATGAATATATCAGTGGCGGGCCGTGCGTTTCCCAACTAGGCCTTCAGTGACGTCCGACTTCAATGACGACCTCTCCAAATACCATCATCGATGTCCCCACATTATACCATCAATGATGTCACCATATAATACCATTATTGATGTCACCACATAATAGCATCAATGATGTCACCACATAATACCATCAATGATGTCACCACATAATACCATCAATGATGTCACCACATAATACCATCATTGATGTCACCACCATTGATGTCACCACATAATACCATCATTGATGTCACCACATAATAGCATCAATGATGTCACCACATAATACCATCAATGATGTCACCACATAATACCATCATTGATGTCACCACATAATACCATCATTGATGTCACCACATAATACCATCATTGATGTCACCACATAATACCATCAATGATGTCACCACATAATACCATCATTGATGTCACCACATAATACCATCATTGATGTCACCACATAATACCATCATTGATGTCACCACATAATACCATCAATGATGTCACCACATAATACCATCATTGATGTCACCACATAATACCATCATTGATGTCACCACATAATACCATCAATGATGTCACCACATAATAGCATCATTGATGTCACCACATAATAGCATCATTGATGTCACCACATAATACCATCATTGATGTCACCACATAATACCATCATTGATGTCACCACATAATACCATCATTGATGTCACCACATAATACCATCATTGATGTCACCAGATAATAGCATCAATGATGTCACCACATAATACCATCAATGATGTCACCACATAATACCATCATTGATGTCACCACATAATACCATCATTGATGTCACCACATAATACCATCATTGATGTCACCACATAATACCATCAATGATGTCACCACATAATACCATCAATGATGTCACCACATAATACCATCATTGATGTCACCACATAATACCATCATTGATGTCACCACATAATACAATCATTGATGTCACCACATAATACCATCATTGATGTCCCCACATAATGCCATCATTGATGTCACCACATAATAGCATCAATGATGTCACCACATAATACCATCATTGATGTCACCACATAATACCATCATTGATGTCACCACATAATACCATCAATGATGTCACCACATAATAGCATCATTGATGTCACCACATAATAGCATCATTGATGTCACCACATAATACCATCATTGATGTCACCACATAATACCATCATTGATGTCACCACATAATACCATCATTGATGTCACCACATAATACCATCATTGATGTCACCAGATAATAGCATCAATGATGTCACCACATAATACCATCAATGATGTCACCACATAATACCATCATTGATGTCACCACATAATACCATCATTGATGTCACCACATAATACCATCATTGATGTCACCACATAATACCATCAATGATGTCACCACATAATACCATCAATGATGTCACCACATAATACCATCATTGATGTCACCACATAATACCATCATTGATGTCACCACATAATACAATCATTGATGTCACCACATAATACCATCATTGATGTCCCCACATAATGCCATCATTGATGTCACCACATAATAGCATCAATGATGTCACCACATAATACCATCAATGATGTCACCACATAATACCATCAATGATGTCACCACATAATAGCATCATTGATGTCACCACATAATACCATCATTGATGTCACCACATAATACCATCATTGATGTCACCACATAATACCATCATTGATGTCACCACATAATACCATCAATGATGTCACCACATAATACCATCAATGATGTCACCACATAATAGCATCAATGATGTCACCACATAATACCATCATTGATGTCACCACATAATAGCATCAATGATGTCACCACATAATACCATCATTGATGTCACCACATAATACCATCATTGATGTCACCACATAATACCATCATTGATGTCACCACCATTGATGTCACCACATAATACCATCATTGATGTCACCACATAATAGCATCAATGATGTCACCACATAATACCATCAATGATGTCACCACATAATAGCATAATTGATGTCACCACATAATACCATCAATGATGTCACCACATAATACCATCAATGATGTCACCACATAATACCATCATTGATGTCACCACATAATACCATCATTGATGTCACCACCATTGATGTCACCACATAATACCATCATTGATGTCACCACATAATAGCATCAATGATGTCACCACATAATACCATCAATGATGTCACCACATCATAGCATCATTGATGTCACCACATAATACCATCAATGATGTCACCACATAATACCATCAATGATGTCACCACATAATACCATCATTGATGTCACCACATAATACCATCAATGATTTCACCACATAATACCATCAATGATGTCACCACATAATACCATCATTGATGTCACCACATAATACCATCATTGATGTCACCACATAATACCATCATTGATGTCACCACATAATACCATCAATGATGTCACCACATAATAGCATCAATGATGTCACCACATAATACCATCATTGATGTCACCACATAATAGCATCAATGATGTCACCACATAATACCATCAATGATGTCACCACATAATACCATCATTGATGTCACCACATAATACCATCATTGATGTCACCACATAATACCATCAATGATGTCACCACATAATACCATCATTGATGTCACCACATAATACCATCAATGATGTCACCACATAATAGCATCATTGATGTCACCACATAATACCATCATTGATGTCACCACATAATACCATCATTGATGTCACCACATAATACCATCATTGATGTCACCACATAATACCATCATTGATGTCACCACATAATACCATCAATGATGTCACCACATAATACCATCATTGATGTCACCACATAATACCATCATTGATGTCACCACATAATACCATTATTGATGTCACCACATAATACCATCATTGATGTCACCACATAATACCATCATTGATGTCACCACATAATACCATCAATGATGTCACCACATAATACCATCATTGATGTCACTACATAATACCATCATTGATGTCACCACATAATACCATCATTGATGTCACCACATAATACCATCATTGATGTCACCACATAATACCATCAATGATGTCACCACATAATACCATCAATGATGTCACCACATAATACCATCATTGATGTCACCACATAATACCATCATTGATGTCACCACATAATAGCATCAATGATGTCACCACATAATACCATCATTGATGTCACCACATAATACCATCATTGATGTCACCACATAATACCATCAATGATGTCACCACATAATACCATCATTGATGTCACCACATAATACCATCAATGATGTCACCACATAATAGCATCAATGATGTCACCTCATAATACCATCATTGATGTCACCACATAATACCATCATTGATGTCACCACCATTGATGTCACCACATAATACCATCATTGATGTCACCACATAATAGCATCAATGATGTCACCACATAATACCATCAATGATGTCACCACATAATAGCATCATTGATGTCACCACATAATACCATCAATGATGTCACCACATAATACCATCAATGATGTCACCACATAATACCATCATTGATGTCACCACATAATACCATCAATGATTTCACCACATAATACCATCAATGATGTCACCACATAATACCATCATTGATGTCACCACATAATACCATCATTGATGTCACCACATAATACCATCATTGATGTCACCACATAATAGCATCAATGAATTCACCACATAATACCATCAATGATGTCACCACATAATACCATCAATGATGTCACCACATAATAGCATCATTGATGTCACCACATAATACCATCATTGATGTCACCACATAATACCATCAATGATGTCACCACATAATACCATCATTGATGTCACCACATAATACCATCATTGATGTCACCACATAATACCATCATTGATGTCACCACATAATACCATCATTGATGTCACCACATAATACCATCATTGATGTCACCACATAATACCATCAATGATGTCACCACATAATACCATCATTGATGTCACCACATAATACCATCATTGATGTCACCACATAATACCATTATTGATGTCACCACATAATACCATCATTGATGTCACCACATAATAGCATCATTGATGTCACTACATAATACCATCATTGATGTCACCACATAATACCATCATTGATGTCACCACATAATACCATCATTGATGTCACCACATAATACCATCAATGATGTCACTACATAATACCATCATTGATGTCACCACATAATAGCATCATTGATGTCACTACATAATACCATCATTGATGTCACCACATAATACAATCATTGATGTCACCACATAATAGCATCATTGATGTCACTACATAATACCATCATTGATGTCACCACATAATACCATCATTGATGTCACCACATAATACCATCATTGATGTCACCACATAATACCATCAATGATGTCACCACATAATACCATCAATGATGTCACCACATAATACCATCATTGATGTCACCACATAATACCATCATTGATGTCACCACATAATAGCATCAATGATGTCACCACATAATACCATCATTGATGTCACCACATAATACCATCATTGATGTCACCACATAATACCATCAATGATGTCACCACATAATACCATCATTGATGTCACCACATAATACCATCAATGATGTCACCACATAATAGCATCAATGATGTCACCACATAATACCATCATTGATGTCACCACATGACCATTGCTGGAGAAATACTATACAGGAACACATTTATGCACTACTGGGCATTGAGCCACCTCAACAGTGTACAAAACGGGTTATTTTCCGGCGCATTTAAAAATCCATAAACCCGCATCAGGAATTAAAACATACCTTATGTGCTACTGTCAAAATCAAAATGGCAAAAAACGTATTCAACGTAAAGAAATAAAATATTTGAACTCACAATTTGTAGCAGGTATTGGACGCCGTATCAGCCAGTGGTGCCGCTCGTAGTCGGCTTGTTCAAGTGGAAGTGGCGGCCATTTCCCCATTTCATCACCAGGACAGCTGAGCTAGCTTCCGGTGTCGGCCTACAAGATGTAGTTTCTCTTTAAACATCCTTCTTGAAAATGGCCTTGCAATTTTGTAAATGCCACCTAATCAACGTAGTGTTCTTTTTCTTTGTGGGCCAAAAAAGTGATATACTGGATATATCGCGGGTTTGTCTCTGTGCGATATAGAAAATGACTATATGGTGATATTGGAGTATACGTTCTCAGGCAGTTGCTTTTAGCTGCGGGCATTACACTACAGGCTCTCCTCACTCTTTCTTGTCTCTCCTTCTCACAGAGACATAAAACAAGCGCACCTTCTTACATACGTCACATACGTATACGCCCTTGCGGAGCAGAGAGGTAGCGGCATGGGTAACTTTAGCTGCGGTGCGAGTGGTAATACGAGAGAAAGAAGGTGCCAATCTGGTAACAAATGAAGGAAGAATTAATTCCCAAGAAAAACAGCAGGGGGTCCATCGTCTGGCGATGGTTTGGCTTCAAGCGGGAAGATGTTGAACAGACAACTGTAATATGTCAAGTGTGCGGCAAAAACAGACAGAATTCAATTTAGCTCATTGAGGAGAAACGTCTGGGTTGTACTCTTGTACTGTCTCACCACGCTCTGACGAAAGATTGTACGCCTCCTCTTTTATTTAGACTTTCCCTGATTACATGTCAACAGCTGTTTTTAAAGGAAGGGGGGGTCATAAACAGCCCTCGCCTTTGGTTACAGAACAGTTCAAAGAAAAGGTGCCTGGAGCTTGCGTCAGGTCCTGCTTCCTGCTCCGCTTTGTAGATCTCGGGTCGAGACAAAATCTTCCTGTGGATTACAATAGATCAAAGAAACCGCCACCTTTATGTCACTTCCCATCCTACACAGTGGAGTTTTACAAGCCTTTTGATTGGTAAGATCAAAGACAGCTTTTTTTCTGCTCGCCGGGAACTCATTGAAACACAAAGTTTTGTGATAACTTAGACAATATTCTGACAATATGTATAAATGTATGTATGTGTATATATTAATGTGTATATATGTATATGTATGCATGTGTGTGGATATATGCATATATATAGATGTATATCTTCTTTTTTACTATTTATATTACTATATTATTGTGTATGGACCTTAGAGGATCTGCTCCAATTTCGTTGTTCCTTGAACCTGTTCACTGTAATAATGACAATAAAACTATTCTAATATGACATGAAGACAATATGAATACTTTTACATATTTAGGGAAAGTAAATGACTTTGTATCTTTAATTATGTTGATGATTTCCGGTTACGTTAGGCCAGCAGAGAAGGCCACTTTGTTCCTCTTTGAACTCCCGCGCAAGCCCCTAAACCTCGGAATGTAAAAGTTCCCAATTAGCGTTGCGCAATGAAGAGATGTTAGCACGCCTTCAAGTGCGGGTTGGCAAAACGTGTCGGGGCACGCCGGCCTCATAAATAAAGATGCCAATCAAGTTCCAAGATGGACAGAAGCCAGAAAGAAGACTTAGCTAAGTAAAAACATTAGTCATGGCTCTTTTTCAGGCTTTGTGTTTTTTTAGGCAAACAGACTGACCCGGATTGGCAGCTTTTGTTTTGTTTATGGTGCAGCAGCTGGAATGTACACAGCATGTATAAATATGTAGTCCATGTTTAGATGAGGTGGCCCTTTTTTTTCTTTTCCTTCTTCAGGAAACAGATGGCTGGTGGGAAAATGAGGAACTCTGGGTTATGGATCCTTCAGACAGGCCACGCCCACTCGCAAGGGTGGAGATTTCCAGACGTTTCCTGAGTTATTCCATGACAAAAAAAAAAAAAAAAAGAGTAGCATTATTTGATCCAACGGGGCCTGAGGGTGTAGGTGTGGCTGTCTGTCATCTTTAATTACATCATCTGTCTGTCATGTTTGGGTCCAGTCGTGAAATGGAAATATCAACTTGTTGTGAACTAGTGTTTAGGGTTGCAAAGGGGTGGAAAATTTTCGGAAATTTACCACGGGAAGTTAAGCTCGGGAAGTTTGGAAATATTGACCATTTTTTGATTATTCAAAGTTGAACACAGTCCATGGGAATTAAAGGGGAAAAAAATAAATAGTTTTTTCATATATAAGCCGCACCCACTAAAATTTTTGAAAAATAAATATATTTTCCAAATAAGAGCCACACCCACTAAAATAAATATTTTTTCCATATATAAGCCCACTAACATTTTAGAAAAAAAAAAAATGTTTCCACTAAAATTTTAGAAAAATAAATATTTTTTCCATATATAAGCCACACCCACTAAAATTTTACAAAAATAAATATTTTTTCCATATACAAGCCCACTAACATTTTTGAAAAATAAATATTTTTTCCACTAAAATTTTAGAAAAATACATATTTTTCCATATATAGCCGCACCCACTAATTTTTTTGAAAATTAAATATTTTTTCCATATACAGTATAAGCCGCACCCACTAAAATTTTAGAAAAATAAATATTTTTTCCATATATAAGCCAACTAACATTTTTGAAAAATAAATATTTTTTCCACAAAAATTTTAGAATTATTATTTTTTCCATATAAGAGCCACACCCACTAACATTTTTGAAAATTAAATATTTTTTCCATATACAAGCCCACTAACATTTAAAAAAAAAAGTGTTTTCCACTAACATTTTAGAAAAATAAATAGTTTTTCCATATATAAGCCGCACCCACTAAAATTTTAGAAAAATAAATATGTTTTCCATATATAAGCCGCACCCACTAAAATTTTAGAAAAATAAATATTTTTTCCATATACAAGCCCACTAACATTTTTGAAAAATAAATATTTTTTCCACTAAAATTTTAGAAAAATACATATTTTTCCATATATAGCCGCACCCAGTAATTTTTTTGAAAATTAAATATTTTTTCCATATACAGTATAAGCCGCACCCACTAAAATTTTAGAAAAATAAATATTTTTTCCATATACAAGCCAACTAACATTTTTGAAAAATAAATATTTTTTCCACAAAAATTTTAGAATTTTTTTTTTCCATATAAGAGCCACACCCACTAAAATTTTTGAAAATTAAATATTTTTTCCATATACAAGCCCACTAACATTTAAAAAAAAAAAGTGTTTTCCACTAACATTTCAGAAAAATAAATATTTTTTCCATATACAAGCCGCACCCACTAAAATTTTAGAAAAATAAATATGTTTTCCATATATAAGCCGCACCCACTAAAATTTTAGAAAAATAAATATTTTTTACCATATTAGAGCCGCACCCACTAAAATTTTTGAAAAATAAATATTTTTTCCATATATAAGCTGCACCCACTAACATTTTTTGAAAATAATTTTTTTCCATATATAAGCCGCACCCACTAAAATTTTTAAAAAAATAAATATTTTTCCATATATAAGCCGCACCCACTAAAATTTTAGAAAAATTAATATTTTTTCCATATATAAGCCAACTAACATTTTTGAAAAATAAATATTTTTTCCACTAAAATTTTAGAATTTTTTTTTTTCCATATAAGAGCCGCACCCACTAAAATTTTAGAAAATTAAATATTTTTTCCATATAGAAGCCCACTAACATTTAAAAAAAAGAAGTATGTTTTCCACTAACATTTTAGAAAAATAAATATTTTTTCCATATATAAGCCGCACCCACTAAAATTTCAGAAAAATAAATATTTTTTACCATATTAGAGCCGCACCCACTAAAATTTTAGAAAAATAAATATTTTTTCCATATAAAAGCCGAACCCACTAAAATTTTAGAAAAATAAATATTTTTTCCATATACAAGCTGCACCCACTAAAATTTTAGAAAAATCAATATTTTTTCCATATATAAGCTGCACCCACTAGCATTTTAGGAAAATAAATATTTTTTCCATATATAAGCCGCACCCACTAAAAATTTTGAAAAATAAATATTTGTTCCATATATAAGCTAACAGTTTAGAAAAATAAATATTTTTTCCACTAAAATTTTAGAAAAATATATTTTCCATATATAAGCCGCACCCACTAAAATTTTTGACAAATAAAATTTGATAAGATTTTGTGACGCTAAAAATATTGATGTCATCATAGTAGTATGGACTAGAAACGCTCTTGTACTTGGTATCATTACAGTGGATGTCAGGTGTAGATCCACCCGTGGCGTTTGTTTACATTGTGACGCCGGCTACGGTGTGTAGTGAAGCATGTTTAGCTATTCCTGGTCCTCCAGTGATAATGATACCTGCAAGAAACTTACTTTATTTGTCAGATGTTAGCTGGCAGCTCTTCCTGAGGGTGTTTCAGTGTTATAACTTCACCTTTATCTTTACTTTTTAAGCCAAAATGCGTCCGTTCTCCCTTTTCTGTCTACATGCGGTGTCTGCTTGTAAGTACTCTGTGTGTGTGCGCTGCCGAACATGCTCCTCTGCTCGTAAAACCAGCAATGTCACCACGTGACGACGACACGCCGTCATGCCCGTAACATAAATAAATAAATAAATATGACGAACCGGTACTTTTCAAACAGGTATACCGTAGAACCCTACTGGATGTTCTCCCTACTTTGGTACAGATTGTGCAACATGACAGGTCGAGACCAGCATTTTGTTCTGACCGTGGTCCGTATAGAGAGGACGCGGCTACCCAGTTGTGCTAAATCTGGGCCTGAACCCTGACCTTTGACCCACGTCGAGCTGAGTCAAGAGTTAAAGAAGGAAAGTCTTCTGAGAACCGGCGTGACGTCACCCCCCCCCGGACTCTGGCGGGCCGGGTTACACGCCGCTTCCAGACTTGGCCCGGCTCGCCACTATGTGGACCAGCTAACATGAAGTCCATTCATAACGTCCATACGGTAATCATGCCGTTAGAAAACACTTACGCCCTGAAAACTGCATCACGATATACCTTTTTTGTATCTGTTCATGTCAATAGAAATATTTTTTTTGGACCAGGAGGAAAATATATGAAATGTAAACTTTTTTATTGTAAATGATTATCAGCCCTCAGCTATGAAGGCAGAAAGGAAATGGCAACATGGCAAGAAAAGTGTAAAAGCACATGGAAGACTCAACAACATGCTCTCACAATCAAAGGAATATGCAAGAAATGCTTCAGAAAGTGTAAGAAAATAGTGCAAAGTCTGAAAATGTAAACATCTTCCGTGCAGTGCTCTAAAGGGTGAGCAGGGGCTAAGGTGGTATTAGCGGTCCAGCGTCATTTGCAGACCACACTGGTCTGACAAAGCACACCAAATCTGGTTTTGCTGCCCTCAAGTGACACAGAACCACATTGGAGCCACGTTAGGGCCTTATTGGAGCTACATTTGGGCCACATTGGGGCCTCATTTGGGCCACATCATGGCCACATTAGGGCCACATCATGGCCACATTAGGGCCACGTTGGGGCCTCATTGGAGCTACATTTGGGCCACATTGGGGCCTTATTGGGGCCACATTGGAGCCACATTGCGGCCACATTGGAGCCACATTGGGGCCACATTGGAGCCACTTTGGGGCCACATTGAGGCCTCATTGGAGCTACATTGGGGCCTTATTGGGGCCTCATTGGGACCATATTGGAGCCACATTGCGGCCACATTGGAGCCACTTTGAAGCCACATTAGGGCCACATTGAGGCCACATTGGAGCCACATTGCGGCCACATTGGGGCCACATTGGAGTCACATTGTGGCCTCATTGGGGCCACATTGGGGCCTCATTGGAGCCACATTATGGCCTGTGCGTGTTTATACTGGAGTCTGATAAAGATCACATTTTTCTTGCAGTGTAAACGTAGTCCACGGTCCCTTTTAAAAATAAAAAATCCTAAATGGTGCCAAACTGTCCAGGTGACTTTTCCTCTTTTATCCACACTTTCTTCATTTTCACTTTCTCTTCTCAACTCAAACTCAAACTCCATGCAGAGAATCCACAGTGAGACAACCAAACGTGATAGTTGATACTATCACCTGATTGGCTGATCACTTCCTTCAGCCTGTGTCCGTGCAACCAACCTTGCTTTGCAACTTCCGCTCTCTTCCCACGAGCAAAAAACAAACAAAAAAACCGGAACTATTTATCGAATAAATGTTTTTATTGTTATCGATTATGTGTCTACCGCGACACATAATGATACCGTGTTATATATTATATATTGATATATATATGTTATATATTATATATTGATACCCACCTCCAGCGTGCAGAGCTGCTTCTAGAAAGGCTGAAAGGCATGATTATCAAGTTTGCAAAAGCGTGTTTGTTTTAAAGTAAAGTAAAGTAAACAAGCCACGCCTCTTCATGCCAGCAGGGTGTGTGTTTGTTGACTTCATGGGCGGGGCTTCTCAGTTGATCCCAGTCCCAACATTTTCACGATACGCTTGTGAGCTACCCTTGTCGCCAGGCGGAGTGTTAATGCAGCTGGAACCAGTCAATGTGTCCGTAGGGATTTTAGGATCGTTTTCTAGTGTGCACGTTTCGGAACGCTAATTTTTAGCTTCCGTGAGAACCTCATTAAAGGTTTTTAATCACTCAGAAGTATCAAGCAGCTAAAAAGTGCCAAACGTGGATAAGTGTGGAGAGTGTTTTACATTTTCCCATCATGCACTCTGATGGATTTAAATGGGTGTGGTTTTGACATTTTGACGTTTTTCATAATATCCACAAAGTTCAGTGAGCTTGAACACATTTTTTTTATTATATTTAAAAAAAAAAAAGTTTATTATAATTTAAAAAAAATAAAAAATTTTCAATCATTTTTTTTTTCATTAGTTTTTTATTGCTTTATTTATTTTCCTATGATACTGTACTGAGTCTTTGATTTATTTTGTACAATTTCCCTTTTTATCTATTATTTGGGCTGTCAGGTTCAAACACCGAACTATCTATTAAACAAGACAAGAAGCAAGGAATCAAACAGAGACAGAATTAAATTCAGCTCATGAGGAGAGCGCGTGTGGACCTGCACCCTCCGTCAGTGTCACCCCACCGCTCTGAGGAACAAGCTCCACACGCCTCCTCATTTATTTGGGCATTTCCTGATTACATAGCTGCAGCTGCTTTCTAAGGGGAGGGGGGGTCATAAACAGCTGCTGCACTGGGTCATAAACAGTTCAAACAAAAAGGTGCTTGGAGCGCTGTCAGGTTTGCCTCCTCTCTGCTCGTGGATTTCGGGTCCTTCCTGTGGCAGTCCAATAGATCAAAGAAACCGACACCTCCACGGCGCATTCCATCCGCCTTTTGCTTGATAAGATCAAAGACAGTTTGTCTTCACGCAGGGCAACCTGAACTCATAGCAAACAAGTTGTGTGATAACTTATATACAATTATTCATCCTTTCATTGTTGATGTTGTTCTTGATTTATTATACCAGTTGATTAACCACAGCTGTGACTATTTAAGTGCATCACTTCCTGTTGAAAATTGCACACTGACCAAGACATTGTGGAAACCGGTCTGTGCTTTGGTAGCGCCTTGCGAACCTTGCTATTTCTTTAATTTTTTTAAGCACCATGACTAGGGAAGGTTGTTTAGTTTGGGTCATATAAATAAATGTTTTGCACGTAGTCAAATTTATGTACTATTAATGGCCGCTGACTTAAGTTACTTACGATGGCAACAAAATGGCAGCTGTCAGTCTATTTGTATATTTTATGAAAACACCGCTTATTTTACTCATGCCGTCTCGCGGGTTAAATTGAAGACGGGCCGCACTTGGCCCGCGGGCGGTAGTTTGGACACCCCTGATGTAGACTAACGCTCTACGTCTGTCTGCATGAAGCCGAATATTTTTAAAGCAAATGATTGCATATGCTAGCGCACAGGTGTCAAACTCAAGGCCCGGGGGCCAGTTCTGGCCCGCCACATCATTTTATGTGGCCCGCGAAAGCCTGGGGAAAAAATGGGTTTCAATAAGATATTTTTATTTTTTATTCTTTTACTAAATGCATTTGTTCTTTCAATTTTGACAGGGGGAAAAATGCGTATTTTAAACTTGAATATTATCTGATCATTATATTATTATAATTATATATATATATATATATATATATATATATATATATATATATATATATATATATATATATATATATATATATATATATATATATAATTTTTTTATGTATAACTTTCTTTAAAATCCTAAATAAAGGTGACAAGCAGATATTGAACTCTTTGTTTTTATCTCACAAAATAGTTTTGCAATACAGTATATAATAATAATAATAATGAATAATGAATTACATTTGTAACACACTTTACATTTGTTAAAATCTCAAAGTGCTACAAAGTATAAAAAAAAAAAAAAAAAAAAAATACATTAAAAAAAAAAATAAATAAAAAAAAAAAAATATATATATATATATATATATATATATATATATATATATATATATATATATTAGGGCTGCAACAACTAATCAATTAAATCGATTCAATTTAGCCATCGATTCGTTGGATCTATGCTATGCGCATGCGCAGAGGCTCCTTTTTTTTAAATAAACCTTTATTTATAAACTGCAACATTTACAAACGGCTGAGAAACAGTATTCTTTTTTTTTGTATTTTTTATTTTATTTTATATATATTATATTTTTAATTTTTAAATGTTACATTTTATTTTATTTTTTATACTTTGTAGCACTTTGAGATTTTAACAAATGTAAAGTGTGTTACAAATGTAATTCATTATTCATTATTATTATTAAAAAAATATATATACATATTTATATATATATGTATTATAAATTTTGTTTATTTTTTTTATACTTTGTAGCACTTTGAGATTTTAACAAATGTAAAGTGCGTTACAAATGTAATTCATTATTTATTATTATTATTATATACTGTATTGCAAAACTATTTTTGTGAGACAAAAACAAAGAGTTCAATATCTGCTTGTCACCTTTATTTAGGATTTTAAAGCAAGTTATACATAAAAAAATCAAATAATCAAATGCATATGTATTTCGATTAATCATGATTAATCACAGGTTATTACCCGCATGCATAATGTAAATTAATTTAAAAAAAGCGGCCCTCTGAAAGCAGCCATTACTGCCATGTGGCCCTCAATGATAATGAGACAAGAATGTTGACCGACAGTATAAAAGTAACGTGTCTCCTTCACTCGTTATTTTTGCAGATTTACGCTTTAAAAAAAAAAAAAAAATAGAAAAATTGCAAATCGAATCGCAATTTTGGAGAGAAAAATCGCCCATTTTTAGCTCCAAAATGTGGGCGGGGCCTGCATCATCAAGCTGTTGTTACCTGCAGATTACTGCAGACAATTTCATTTGGGTTTCTGGTGGAGCACATTTAAAAGACTCAAGGTCATCTTTCATCCCCTAGGGGAGAAAGACTGAGTCAGAACCTGCGGAAAAACGGAGAAAGAAGAGCACACCCGGCGTTCAAAAACGAGAGAAAAACAAGGTAAGACGCTGGCGTTGTACAAAACCCAAAAGCAGTCAAGTTGTCACGTTGTGTAAATGGTAAATAAAAACAGAAAACAATGATTTTTTAAACTTATATTCTATTGAATATACTGCAAAGATAAGACCATCCGGAGGGTTCTTTTCTTCTTTCCACTTTGCATCAGTCCATCTTAGATGAGCTCGGGGCCCAGCGAAGCCGGCGGCGTTTCTGGGTGTTGTTGATAAATGGCTTTGGCTTTGCACAGTAGAGTTTTAACTTGCACTTACCGATGTAGCGGCCAACTGTAGTTACTGACAGTGGTTTTCTGAAGTGTTCCTGAGCCCATGTGGTGATATCCTTTACACACTGATGTGGCTTTTTGATGCAGTACCGTTTGAGGGATCCAAGGTGCGTAATATCATGGCTTACGTGCAGCGATTTCTCCGGATTCTCTGAACCAAATCATTGTATTCTGTTTTTATTTACCATTTGCCGTCCTCTTCTACTGATGTTTTCCTCAAGACGCCCGGCTATGGTGTCTACGGAAGAGTAAATGACGATTCTTAAATCTTTTTTGCTCACAATGTTAAACATTTTTTGAAGTAATCGTGGACCAGGGCGACAAAAACATGCAATTAAGTGACGAATGTAATATTTTGACATCGTCTACGTGGGGAGACAAGGGCCACATATTGACTCTAGCAATAGAAAGTACAAATAGTAACGGCGTATTACTCAAAAACTAATCGATATTCAAGGAAATGACTGGCAGATTCATTTTCAGGAGCAAAAAAATGCATAAAAAAGGACCTGTTAGTGAAACTTTGGCCCTTATGTGTTGCTAAGAAACAATATTTAGATATTAATAGCATCTTTCAGTATGTGCCAAAGTAAATATTGCTACCCGGACACCTTCTCCGATTACTGATTGTTTGTTCGCTTCCTGTGTTGGTCATGTGACCATTTCCTGACGGGCAAAGAATGAGTAACGAGACCGCTACCGTACTCCTTGGCTATTGTTTGTGTCTACACTTGAGAATGTCATTTACGATAAGTTTCGAGACACTGTGTTTGTTGACTGTTGAGAACTAACGACACTAAAAGTTGATATCAAGTTAATAATAATTAGTGAACGGGACAGAATGTATAATGAGCATTAACTTACTGAATAATAAACACTCTTCTTTAGGGATGCACACTGTTCAAATCCCAGTACCTGGGAATCGATGGTACCAATTTTCGGTACTTTTCTGTGTGTTAATAAATATTGTTTTTGATAATAAAATCTAGTTTTTTTTATTGCAACATTTAAAACTGAGCTGATTATAATTGCTGTCCAGTTGTTATATCTTGTTTTGTTATTAAATTTCGCATGGCAGTAGTGTATAGTTAATGGTGTGTTGGTCGTTGGTTTTAATTATTCCGATAAATAACCACCAGAGGTTACGTTGTTTTTTTCTTCTTTCTCCATCATCACCGCATTTGAGCGACGTGGCCAATCGACATTGCGGTTTTAATTAGTTCTATAAGTAACCGCCAGAGGTTACGTTGTTTTTTTTTCCTTCTCCATCGTCACCGGCATTTGAGCGACGTGGCCAATCGACATCGCGGTTTTAATTAGTCCGATAAATAACCGGCAGAGGTTACGTTGTTTTTTTCTTCTTTCTCCATCGTCACCGGCATTTGAGCGACGTGGCCAATCGACATTGCGGTTTTAATTAGTTCGATAAGTAACCGCCAGAGGTTACGTTGTTTTTTTTTTTTTCTCCATCGTCACCGGCATTTGAGCGACGTGGCCAATCGACATCGCGGTTTTAATTAGTCCGATAAATAACCGGCAGAGGTTACGTTGTTTTTTGTTTTTTTTCCATCGTCACCGGCATTTGAGCGACGTGGCCAATCGACATCGCGGTTTTAATTAGTCCGATAAATAACCGGCAGAGGTTACGTTGTTTTTTGTTTTTTTTCCATCGTCACCGCCATTTGAGCGACGTGGCCAATCAACATGGGTCGTACTTGTATAGCGCTTTTCTACCTTCTTTTCCAAGGAACTCAAAGCGCTTTGACACTATTTTCCACATTCACCCATTCACACACACACACATTCACACACTGATGGCGGGAGCTGCCATGCACGGTGCTAACCAGGCCCATCAGGAGCAAGGGTGAAGTGTCTTGCTCAAGGACACAACGGACGTGACTAGGATGGTAGAAGGTGGGGATTGAACCAGTAACCCTCAGATTGCTGGCACGGCCACTCTCCCAACTTCGCCACGCCGTCCCCAACATCAAGGTTTTAATTATTCCGATAAATAACCACCAGAGGTTACGTTGTTTTTTTCTTCTTTCTCCATCGTCACCGGCATTTGAGCGACGTGGCCAATCGACATTGCGGTTTTAATTAGTTCGATAAGTAACCGCCAGAGGTTACGTTGTTTTTTTCTTCTCCATCGTCACCGGCATTTGAGCGACATGGCCAATCGACATCGAGGTTTTAATTAGTCCGATAAATAACCGCCAGAGGTTACGTTGTTTTTTGTTTTTTTTCCATCGTCACCGGCATTTGAGCGACGTGGCCAATCGACATCGAGGTTTTAATTAGTCGGATAAATAACCGCCAGAGGTTACGTTGTTTTTTGTTTTTTTTCCATCGTCACCGGCATTTGAGCGACGTGGCCAATCGACATCGAGGTTTTAATTAGTCCGATAAATAACCGCCAGAGGTTACGTTGTTTTTTGTTTTTTTTCCATCGTCACCGGCATTTGAGCGACGTGGCCAATCGACATCGAGGTTTTAATTAGTCGGATAAATAACCGCCAGAGGTTACGTTGTTTTTTGTTTTTTTTCCATCGTCACTGGCATTTGAGCGACGTGGCCAATCGACATCGATGTTTTAATTAGTCCGATAAATAACCACCAGAGGTTACGTTTTTTTGTTTTTTTCCATCGTCACCGGCATTTGAGCGCCGTGGCCAATCGACATCGATGTTTTAATTAGTCGGATAAATAACCGCCAGAGGTTACGTTTTTTTGTTTTTTTCCATCGTCACCGGCATTTGAGCGCTGTGGCCAATCGACATAGAGGTTTTAATTAGTCGGATAAATAACCGCCAGAGGTTACGTTGTTTTTTGTTTTTTTTCCATCGTCACCGGCATTTGAGCGACGTGGCCAATCGACATCGAGGTTTTAATTAGTCCGATAAATAACCGGCAGAGGTTACGTTGTTTTTTGTTTTTTTTCCAAGGTCACCGGCATTTGAGCGACGTGGCCAATCGACATTGCGGTTTTAATTAGTTCGATAAGTAACCGCCAGAGGTTACGTTGTTTTTTTTTTCTTCTTCATCGTCACCGGCATTTGAGCGCCGTGGCCAATCGACATCGATGTTTTAATTAGTCGGATAAATAACCGCCAGAGGTTACGTTGTTTTTTGTTTTTTTTCCATCGTCACCGGCATTTGAGCGACGTGGCCAATCGACATCGAGGTTTTAATTAGTCCGATAAATAACCACCAGAGGTTACGTTGTTTTTTGTTTTTTTTCCATCGTCACCGGCATTTGAGCGACGTGGCCAATCGACATCGATGTTTTAATTAGTCCGATAAATAACCACCAGAGGTTACGTTTTTTTGTTTTTTTCCATCGTCACCGGCATTTGAGCGCCGTGGCCAATCGACATCGAGGTTTGAATTAGTCGGATAAATAACCGCCAGAGGTTACGTTGTTTTTTGTTTTTTTTCCATCGTCACCGGCATTTGAGCGCCGTGGCCAATCGACATCGATGTTTTAATTAGTCGGATAAATAACCACCAGAGGTAACGTTGTTTTTTGTTTTTTTTCCATCGTCACCGGCATTTGAGCGAAGTGGCCAATCGACATCGAGGTTTTAATTAGTCCGATAAATAACCACCAGAGGTTACGTTTTTTTGTTTTTTCCCATCGTCACCGGCATTTGAGCGCAGTGGCCAATCGACATCGATGTTTTAATTAGTCCGATAAATACCCGGCAGAGGTTACGTTGTTTTGTTTTTTTTTTCCATCGTCACCGGCATTTGAGCGACGTGGCCAATCGACATCGAGGTTTTAATTAGTCCGATAAATAACCACCAGAGGTTACGTTTTTTTGTTTTTTCCCATCGTCACCGGCATTTGAGCGCCGTGGCCAATCGACATCGAGGTTTTGATTAGTCCGATAAATAACCACCAGAGGTTACGTTTTTTTGTTTTTTTCCATCGTCACCGGCATTTGAGCGCCGTGGCCAATCGACATCGATGTTTTAATTAGTCGGATAAATAACCACCAGAGGTTACGTTTTTTTGTTTTTTTCCATCGTCACCGGCATTTGAGCGACGTGGCCAATCGACATCGAGGTTTTAATTAGTCGGATAAATAACCGCCAGAGGTTACGTTGTTTTTTGTTTTTTTTCCATCGTCACCGGCATTTGAGCGACGTGGCCAATCGACATCGAGGTTTTAATTAGTCGGATAAATAACCGCCAGAGGTTACGTTGTTTTTTGTTTTTTTTCCATCGTCGCCGGCATTTGAACGACGTGGCCAATCGACATCGAGGTTTTAATTAGTCGGATAAATAACCGCCAGATGTTACGTTGTTTTTTGTTTTTTTTCCATCGTCACCGGCATTTGAGCGACGTGGCCAATCGACATCGAGGTTTTAATTAGTCGGATAAATAACCGCCAGAGGTTACGTTGTTTTTTGTTTTTTTCCCATCGTCACCGGCATTTGAGCGACGTGGCCAATCGACATCGAGGTTTTAATTAGTCCGATAAATAACCACCAGAGGTTACGTTTTTTTGTTTTTTTCCATCGTCACCGGCATTTGAGCGCCGTGGCCAATCGACATCGATGTTTTAATTAGTCGGATAAATAACCGCCAGAGGTTACGTTGTTTTTTTTCCATCGTCACCGGCATTTGAGCGACGTGACCAATCGACATCAAGGTTTTAATTAGTCGGATAAATAACCGGCAGAGGTTACGTTGTTTTTTGTTTTTTTTCCATCGTCACCGGCATTTGAGCGACGTGGCCAATCGACATCGAGGTTTTAATTAGTCCGATAAATAACCACCAGAGGTTATGTTTTTTTGGTTTTTTCCATCGTCACCGGCATTTGAGCGACGTGGCCAATCGACATCGAGGTTTTAATTAGTCGGATAAATAACCGGCAGAGGTTACGTTGTTTTTTGTTTTTTTTCCATCGTCACCGGCATTTGAGCGACGTGGCCAATCGACATCGAGGTTTTAATTAGTCGGATAAATAACCACCAGAGGTTACGTTTTTTTGTTTTTTTCCATCGTCACCGGCATTTGAGCGCCGTGGCCAATCGACATCGATGTTTTAATTAGTCGGATAAATAACCGCCAGAGGTTACGTTGTTTTTTGTTTTTTTTCCATCGTCACCGGCATTTGAGCGACGTGGCCAATCGACATCGCGGTTTTAATTAGTCCGATAAATAACCCGCAGAGGTTACGTTGTTTTTTGTTTTTTTTCCATCGTCACCGCCATTTGAGCGACGTGGCCAATCGACATCGCGGTTTTAATTAGTCCGATAAATAACCGCCAGAGGTTACGTTGTTTTTTGTTTTTTTTCCATCGTCACCAGCATTTGAGCGACGTGGCCAATCGACATCGAGGTTTTAATTAGTCCGATAAATAACCACCAGAGGTTACGTTTTTTTGTTTTTTTCCATCGTCACCGGCATTTGAGCGACGTGGCCAATCGACATCGAGGTTTTAATTAGTCCGATAAATAACCACCAGAGGTTACGTTTTTTTGTTTTTTTCCATCGTCACCGGCATTTGAGCGCCGTGGCCAATCGACATCGATGTTTTAATTAGTCGGATAAATAACCGCCAGAGGTTACGTTGTTTTTTGTTTTTTTTCCATCGTCACCGGCATTTGAGCGACGTGGCCAATCGACATCGAGGTTTTAATTAGTCCGATAAATAACCACCAGAGGTTACGTTTTTTTGTTTTTTTCCATCGTCACCGGCATTTGAGCGCCGTGGCCAATCGACATCGAGGTTTTAATTAGTCCGATAAATAACCACCAGAGGTTACGTTTTTTTGTTATTTTCCATCGTCACCGGCATTTGAGCGCCGTGGCCAATCGACATCGATGTTTTAATTAGTCGGATAAATAACCGCCAGAGGTTACGTTGTTTTTTGTTTTTTTTCCATCGTCACCGGCATTTGAGCGACGTGGCCAATCGACATCGAGGTTTTAATTAGTCGGATAAATAACCGCCAGAGGTTACGTTGTTTTTTTGTTTTTTTTCCATCGTCACCGGCATTTGAGCGACGTGGCCAATCGACATCGAGGTTTTAATTAGTCGGATAAATAACCGGCAGAGGTTACGTTGTTTTTTGTTTTTTTTCCATCGTCACCGGCATTTGAGCGACGTGGCCAATCGACATCGAGGTTTTAATTAGTCCGATAAATAACCGGCAGAGGTTACGTTGTTTTTTGTTTTTTTTCCATCGCCACCGGCACTTGAGCGATGTGGCCAATCGACATCGAGGTTTTAATTAGTCCGATAAATAACCACCAGAGGTTACGTTTTTTTGTTTTTTCCCATCGTCACCGGCATTTGAGCGCCGTGGCCAATCGACATCGAGGTTTTAATTAGTCGGATAAATAACCGCCAGAGGTTACGTTGTTTTTTGTTTTTTTTCCATCGTCACCGGCATTTGAGCGACGTGGCCAATCGACATCGAGGTTTGAATTAGTCCGATAAATAACCACCAGAGGTTACGTTGTTTTTTTCTTCTTTCTCCATCGTCACCGGCATTTGAGCGACGTGGCCAATCGACATTGCGGTTTTAATTAGTTCGATAAGTAACCGCCAGAGGTTACGTTGTTGTTTTTTTCTTCTCCATCGTCACCGGCATTTGAGCGACGTGGCCAATCGACATCGAGGTTTTAATTAGTCCGATAAATAACCACCAGAGGTTACGTTTTTTTGTTATTTTCCATCGTCACCGGCATTTGAGCGCCGTGGCCAATCGACATCGATGTTTTAATTAGTCGGATAAATAACCGCCAGAGGTTACGTTGTTTTTTGTTTTTTTTCCTTCGTCACCGGCATTTGAGCGACGTGGCCAATCGACATCGAGGTTTTAATTAGTCCGATAAATAACCGCCAGAGGTTACGTTTTTTTGTTTTTTTTCATCGTCACCGGCATTTGAGCGCTGTGGCCAATCGACATCGAGGTTTTAATTAGTCGGATAAATAACCGCCAGATGTTACGTTGTTTTTTGTTTTTTTTCCATCGTCACCGGCATTTGAGCGACGTGGCCAATCGACATCGAGGTTTTAATTAGTTCGATAAGTAACCGCCAGAGGTTACGTTGTTTTTTTTTTCTTCTCCATCGTCACCGGCATTTGAGCGACGTGGCCAATCGACATCGCGGTTTTAATTAGTCCGATAAATAACCGGCAGAGGTTACGTTGTTTTTTGTTTTTTTTCCATCGTCACCGCCATTTGAGCGACGTGGCCAATCGACATCGAGGTTTTAATTAGTCCGATAAATAACCACCAGACGTTACGTTTTTTTTGTTTTTTTTCCATCGTCACCGGCATTTGAGCGACGTGACCAATCGACATCGAGGTTTTAATTAGTCCGATAAATAACCGCCAGAGGTTACGTTGTTTTTTGTTTTTTTTCCATCGTCACCGCCATTTATGTGACGTGGCCAATCGACATCGCGGTTTTAATTAGTCCGATAAATAACCGCCAGAGGTTACGTTGTTTTTTGTTTTTTTTCCATCGTCACCGGCATTTGAGCGACGTGGCCAATCAACATCGAGGTTTTAATTAGTTGGATAAATAACCGCCAGAGGTTACGTTGTTTTTTGTTTTTTTTCCATCGTCACCGGCACTTGAGTGACGTGGCCAATCGACATTGCGGTTTTAATTAGTTCGATAAGTAACCGCCAGAGGTTACGTTGTTTTTTTTTTCTTCTCCATCGTCACCGGCATTTGAGCGACGTGGCCAATCGACATCGCGGTTTTAATTAGTCCGATAAATAACCGGCAGAGGTTACGTTGTTTTTTGTTTTTTTTCCATCGTCACCGCCATTTGAGCGACGTGGCCAATCGACATCGAGGTTTTAATTAGTCCGATAAATAACCACCAGACGTTACGTTTTTTTGTTTTTTTTCCATCGTCACCGGCATTTGAGCGACGTGACCAATCGACATCGAGGTTTTAATTAGTCCGATAAATAACCGCCAGAGGTTACGTTTTTTTTGGTTTTTTCCATCGTCACCGGCATTTGAGCGACGTGGCCAATCAGAATTGTTGACTGCGCCGGGAAAAAGAGGTCTCACTCTGCGCATGGTAGAATTAGCTGAACGCAGTGAGCCCTCTTTTCACTCATTCACGATCGTTGTATGGGCGGGGCGCCGGCTTAAAACACAAACTACGCCTTTATCAGTCTGGTGCAGTGCGAGTGATAAGGCGCCGCTCCAATCATTTACAGCGTGGCAGCAAGTGGCTTCCCCCATCAGCAGAGCTCGTTTTCCAGCGCATGATCCCAGTTTGTCCGAGATGCACGTGACACGG
>NC_084738.1:79366367-79368867 GCF_033978785.1 Entelurus aequoreus | reverse complement strand
TACAACATTGTAATAGATGTCATACATCTCATACAACAACGTAATAGATGTCATATATCACATACAACAACGTAATAGATGTCATACATCACATAAAACAATGATACATCTCATACAACAATGTAATATGTCATATATCACATACAACAACGTAATAGATGTCATATATCACATACAACAACGTAATAGATGTCATATATCTCATACAACAACGTAATAGATGTCATATGTCACATACAACAATGTAATAGATGTCATATATCACATACAACAACGTAATAGATGTCATATATCACATACAACAACGTAATAGATGTCATATATCTCATATAACAATGTAATAGATGTCATATGTCACATACAACAATGTAATAGATGTCATATATCACATACAACAACGTAGTAGATGTCATATATCACATACAACAATGTAATAGATGTCATATATCACATACAACAACGTAATGGATGTCATACATATCATACAACAACGTAATGGATGTCATATATCATACAACGTAATCCATAAATTAGCCACACTGTTTTATAAACCGCAGGGATCAAAGAGTAGGAAAAAAGTAGCTGTAATTGAAGCATTTGTGTTTTGATCTGGTATAAACGCTTTGATGTGTTTGTTTGGGTTCTACCTGCAGCCCGTTTAGGCAGCAGTGTTGTTCCAAGATGGGATTATAGCAGCCAATGTTTGCACACAATTCTTCAAGAGTGTTGTTGGAGTAAAGAGCAAGGTGACCTTTACACCGAGACCAAGGTGACCTTTACACCGAGACCCTCTCATCCCCTCTGTGGGGAACATGAGAGGATGTGACCAAGACAATGGCGGGCAGCCAGATGAGAGCTTCCCCGTAACCCACGTGTGTGTGTGTGTGTGTGTGTGTGTGTGTGTGTGTGTGTGTGTGTGTGTGTGTGTGTGTGTGTGCTTTGCTGCTTCCTGTTTCGCTGCGTGCGTGTACTGGTTGTCCTAGCAACCAGTGAGGGAGGATTGTTGGTCTCCACACAAACTGAAGACCTTGTTGGGCCTGAAAGACCTCGCAGGACCACGGAGTGTCATTGGTTCTGTCATGGAGCTCTTAACTCAAAACACTTGTATGTCAAATCAACGTCTCCCATTCAAATCACTTTAATTTCCCTCAAAACATCAGAAAAACAACGTTTAGATAATAAATATTTATTATCTGTTTTTCTGATGTATGAAAAACAATACAATAGAATAGATGTAATAGTAATAGTTGTTCTACGTCGCATACAACAACGTAATAAATGTTGTACGTCTCATACAACAACGTAATAGATGTTATACGTCACATACAACAACGTAATAGATGTTCTACATCTCATACAACAACGTAATAGATGTTCTACATCTCATACAACAACGTAATAGATGTTATACGTCGCATACAACAATTTAATAGATGTTACACGTCACATACAACAACGTTATAGATGTTATACGTCGCATACAACAACGTAATAGATGTCATACAACAACGTAATAGATGTCATATATTTCATACAACAGCGTAATAGATGTCATACATCTCATACAACAACGTAATAGATGTCATATATCACATACAACAATGTAATAGATGTCAAACATCTCATACAACAATTTAATGGCTGTCATACATCTCATACAACAACGTAATAGATGTCATACATCTCATACAACAACGTAATAGATGTCATACGTTCATACAACTGTGTAATAGATGTCATATCACATACAACAACGTAATAGATGTCATATATCACATACAACAACGTAATAGATGTCATGTGTCACATACAACAATGTAATAGATGTCATACATCACATACAACAGCGTAATAGATGTCATATATCACATACAACAACGTAATAGATGTCATATATCACATACAACAACGTAATAGATGTCATATATCACATACAACAACGTAATAGATGTCATATATCACACACAACAACATAATAGATGTCATATATCACATACAACAACGTAATAGATGTCATATATCACATACAACAACGTAATAGATGTCATATATCACATACAACAATGTAATAGATGTCATATATCACATACAACAACGTAATAGATGTCATATATCACATACAACAACGTAATAGATGTCATACATCACATACAACAACATAATAGATGTCATATATCACATACAACAACGTAATAGATGTCATATATCACATACAACAACGTAATAGATGTCATACATCACATACAACAACGTAATAGATGTCATACATCACACACAACAACGTAATAGATGTCATACATCACACACAACAACGTATATCACATACAACAACGTAATAGATGTCATATATCACATACAACAACGTATATCACATACAACAATATAATAGATGTCATACATCACACACAACAACGTAATAGATGTCATATATCACACACAACAACGTAATAGATGTCATATATCACACACAACAACGTAATAGATGTCATATATCACATAC
>NC_084738.1:79318867-79361367 GCF_033978785.1 Entelurus aequoreus | reverse complement strand
CTGCTATATGATTTGCCCGAGAAGCTGGAGAGGACATTAAAAAATAAATAAATAAATAAATAAAAATAAAATTGCAATGACGACACAAATACGACGACGACAAAAATACGACGACAAAAATGCGACGACGACGACAAAAATGCGACGACAACGACAAAAATGCAACGACGACACAAATGCAACGACGACACAAATGCAACGACGACACAAATGCAAAGACGACACAAATGCAACGACGACACACATGCAACGACGACACACATGCAACGACGACACAAATGCAACGACGACACAAATGCAACGACGACACACATGCAACGACGACACAAATGCAACGACGACACAAATGCAACGACGACACACATGCAACGACGACACACATGCAACGACGACACACATGCAACAACGACACACATGCAACGACGACACAAATGCAACGACGACCCGAATGCAACGACGACACAAATGCAACGACGACACAAATGCAACGACGACACAAATGCAACGACGACACAAATGCAACGACCACACAAATGCAACGACGACACAAATGCAACGACGACACAAATGCAACGACGACACAAATGCAACGACGACACAAATGCAACGACGACCCGAATGCAACGACGACCCGAATGCAACGACGACACAAATGCAACGACGACACAAATGCAACGACGACACAAATGCAACGACTACACAAATGCAACGACGACACAAATGCAAAGACGACACACATGCAACGACGACACAAATGCAACGACGACACAAATGCAAAGACGACACAAATGCAAAGACGACACAAATGCAACGACGACACACATGCAACGACGACACAAATGCAAAGACGACACACATGCAAAGACGACACACATGCAACGACGACACAAATGCAAAGACGACACAAATGCAACGACGACACACATGCAACGACGACACACATGCAACGACGACACAAATGCAAAGACGACACACATGCAAAGACGACACACATGCAACGACGACACAAATGCAAAGACGACACAAATGCAACGACGACACACATGCAACGACGACACACATGCAACGACGTCACAAATGCAACGACGACACAAATGCAACGACGACCCGAATGCAACGACGACACAAATGCAACGACGACCAGAATGCAACGACGACCCGAATGCAACGACGACACAAATGCAACGACGACCAGAATGCAACGACGACCCGAATGCAACGACGACACGAATGCAACGACGACACGAATGCAACGACGACACGAATGCAACGACGACCCGAATGCAACGACGACCCGAATGCAACGACGACCCGAATGCAACGACGACCCGAATGCAACGACGACCCGAATGCAACGACCACACAAATGCAACGACCACACAAATGCAACGACCACACAAATGCAACGACGACACAAATGCAACGACGACACACATAAATGCAACGACGACACGAATGCAACGACGACACGAATGCAACGACGACCCGAATGCAACGACGACCCGAATGCAACGACGACCCGAATGCAACGACGACCCGAATGCAACGACGACCCGAATGCAACGACCACACAAATGCAACGACCACACAAATGCAACGACCACACAAATGCAACGACCACACAAATGCAACGACCACACAAATGCAACGACCACACAAATGCAACGATGACACAAATGCAACGATGACACAAATGCAACGACCACACAAATAAATGCAACGACGACACAAATGCAATGACGACACAAATGCAGAACAGCACAACTTACCTTTGCAGTCAGGAGGGACAAACATCATAATTATCATGTTAATATTCACCTTCATGCTCCTGATTTTTACTGCCTTCATTATCTACTCACTCTTTTCCTTCTTCTTGCCCCGACTTGCCAGGGAGGCCACACCTCACATGTGTGTATCACTTGCCAGGGAGGCCACACCTAGGTGGATATGTTTAGTCCATGTCACGATACACCATATATATGTGGATATGTTTAGTCCATGTCACCATACACCATATATATGTGGATATGTTTAGTCCATGTCACGATAAACCATATATATGTGGATATGTTTAGTCCATGTCACCATACACCATATATATGTGGATATGTTTAGTCCATGTCACCATACACCATATATATGTGGATATGTTTAGTCCATGTCACCATACACCATATATATGTGGATATGTTTAGTCCATGTCACGATACACCATATATATGTGGATATGTTTAGTCCATGTCACGATACACCATATATATGTGGATATGTTTAGTCCATGTCACCATACACCATATATATGTGGATATGTTTAGTCCATGTCACCATACACCATATATATGTGGATATGTTTAGTCCATGTCACCATACACCATATATATGTGGATATGTTTAGTCCATGTCACGATACACCATATATATGTGGATATGTTTAGTCCATGTCACCATACACCATATATATGTGGATATGTTTAGTCCATGTCACGATAAACCATATATATGTGGATATGTTTAGTCCATGTCACCATACACCATATATATGTGGATATGTTTAGTCCATGTCACCATACACCATATATATGTGGATATGTTTAGTCCATGTCACCATACACCATATATATGTGGATATGTTTAGTCCATGTCACCATACACCATATATATGTGGATATGTTTAGTCCATGTCACGATACACCATATATATGTGGATATGTTTAGTCCATGTCACCATACACCATATATATGTGGATATGTTTAGTCCATGTCACGATACACCATATATATGTGGATATGTTTAGTCCATGTCACGATACACCATATATATGTGGATATGTTTAGTCCATGTCACCATACACCATATATATGTGGATATGTTTAGTCCATGTCACCATACACCATATATATGTGGATATGTTTAGTCCATGTCACCATACACCATATATATGTGGATATGTTTAGTCCATGTCACGATACACCATATATATGTGGATATGTTTAGTCCATGTCACCATACACCATATATATGTGGATATGTTTAGTCCATGTCACGATATACCATATATTAGTGCACTTTTGTGCATGATGTCACTAAGATGACATATCAAAACAACACTCAATTAAAGTGCACTTTTTGTACAGAACGCCACTACAATAGTTTAAAACAAGTAAAGTGCACTTTTGTGCATGATGTCACACAAGATATTTCAATAAGTGTCACATAAAAATGAGCTTCGTAATAGGACATCAAATAGTGTATGTCCTTCACTATGTGGTAGGTTCCTGCGGATGTTATCTCCTTCTGTTGTTGACTATTTTTTCCATACGGTGTTGATGTGGAAATGGTTGCTCGGGCGTTTTGTGGGTGTGGCACCGAACGGAGATGTTGACATGCGGAGTTTCTAGCAGTCTTCATTCTCTAGCGGGTGACTTTTCAAATGATGCTACACATTAGCAGTAATGCTACATTTCATAGCACCTTGACAAATTACAGTTGTCTGTTCGACATCTTCCCGCTTGAAGCCAAACCACCGCCAGACGATGGACCCCCTGCTGTTTTTCTTGGGAATTTAATTCTTCCTTCATTTGTTACCAGATTCGCACCTTCTTTTCTCTCGTATCACCACTCGCACCGCAGCTAACTTTACCCATGCTGCTGCTCGGCGAGGGCGTTTACGTATGTGACGTATGTAAGAAGGTGCGCTTGTTTTATGTCTCTGTGAGAAGGAGAGACAAGAGTGATAAGAGCCTGTAGTGTAATGCCCGCAGTTAAAAGCAACTGCGTGAGAACATATACTCCAATATCACCATATAGTCATTTTCTATATCGCACAGAGACAAACCCACGATGTATCCAGTATATTCCATATATCGCCCAGCCCTAGCCACATCTCAGATGTGTGTATCACATTAGATACATGCTACAACAATGAATGATGTCCTAGGAGTTTAGTCAGGAACACACTGTCTAGTGCTAATGCTAGCGCTAATGCTAGTGAGCGGTTGTGTACTTCAACTGTGCACTTGTCTATGTCATAGGTCATACAACAACGTAATGGACGTCATATATCTCATACAACAACGTAATAGATGTTATACGTCACATACAACAATGTAATAGATGTCATATATCACATACAACAACGTAATAGATGTCATATATCACATACAACAATGTAATAGATGTCATATATCACATACAACAACGTAATAGATGTCATATATCACATACAACAATGTAATAGATGTCATATATCACATACAACAATGTAATGGATGTCATATATCACATACAACAATGTAATATATGTCATATATCACATACAACAATGTAATAGATGACATATATCACATACAACAACGTAATAGATGTCATATATCACATACAACAATGTAATAGATGTCATATATCACATACAACAACGTAATAGATGTCATATATCACATACAACAATGTAATAGATGTAATATATCACATACAACAACGTAATAGATGTCATATATCACATACAACAACGTAATAGATGTCATATATCGCATACAACAATGCGATAGATGTCATATGTCACATACAACAATGTAATAGATTTCATATGCCACATACAACAATGTAATAGATGTCATATATCACATACAACAACGCAATAGATGTCATACATGGCATACAACAACGTAATAGACTTAGACTTAGACTTACAAAATCTTTATTGTCCCCGAGGGGCAATTTGGTTTGCAGCAGTAGTCATTAAAAACAAGGTAGTACAGTAAAAACAAGGTTCAACAGTAAAAACGAGGTACAACAGTAAAAACGAGGTACAACAGTAAAAACGAGGTTCAACAGTAAAAACGAGGTTCAACAGTAAAAACGAGGTACAACAGTAAAAACGAGGTTCAACAGTAAAAACGAGGTTCAACAGTAAAAACGAGGTTCAACAGTAAAAACGAGGTTCAACAGTGAAAACGAGGTACAACAGTGAAAACGAGGTACAACAGTAAAAACGAGGTTCAACAGTAAAAACGAGGTTCAACAGTAAAAACGAGGTTCAACAATAAAAACGAGGTACAACAGTAAAAACGAGGTTCAACAGTGAAAACGAGGTACAACAGTGAAAAAGAGGTACAACAGTGAAAAAGAGGTACAACAGTGAAAAAGAGGTACAACAGTGAAAACGAGGTTCAACAGTGAAAACGAGGTACAACAGTGAAAACGAGGTACAACAGTGAAAACGAGGTACAACAGTGAAAACGAGGTACAACAGTGAAAACGAGGTACAACAGTAAAAATGTGGTACAACAGTGAAAACGAGGTACAACAGTGAAAACGAGGTACAACAGTGAAAACGAGGTACAACAGTGAAAACGAGGTACAACAGTAAAAACAAGGTTCAACAGTAAAAACGAGGTACAAATACATAAAATACATACACCATATAAAACCATCATGAAGGCATTGAGCTAAAAACTAAAAGTATTTGTAATACAATAAAAACTAATCATCACACGTTGCTTCCCACTAAAGTGACTGCATAGCAGCTAAGCTAGTTTAAGAAACCCGTTTACAAAATCAACAGCTGAGGGAACAAAGGATCTTATGTATCTGTTGTGTTTGGCCTTCCTATTACTCGGGGCGTACTTACCTGCATCCTGAGTCTAAACTCTGAGAAGAGAGGCTGCCGAGGGTTGACCAGCATGGTCTTTGCCTTCTGCATGACTCTGGCCTGATAGATCTGGTTCAGGGGGTTCAAGGTAGTGCCTATGGTCTTTTGGCACACCTTGATTATATCACCTAGTCTGTTTTTATTGGCCACACTGAGGTTACCAAACACCTTGATTATATCACCTAGTCTGTTTTTATTGGCCACACTGAAGTTACCAAACACCTTGATTATATCACCTAGTCTGTTTTTATTGGCCACACTGAGGTTACCAAACACCTTGATTATATCACCTAGTCTGTTTTTATTGGCCACACTGAGGTTACCAAACCAGGAAGTGATAGAATAAGTTAAAATAGACTGGATACAAGATGAATAGAACATCCTCATCAGTGTTCTATCAACCTGAAAGCCCCTCAGTCTCCTCAAGAAAAACAGCCTCTGATTGGCCTTCTTGCAAATACGGTCAGTGTTGGCATCAAAGGTCAATTTATTGTCTAAAACTCTGCCTAGATACTTGTAATCGGCAACAAAACAGGACCGTGGTCTGACTCTATGACCGAGTCATCGGCAACAAAACAGGACCGTGGTCTGACTCTATGACCGAGTCATCGGCAACAAAACAGGACCGTGGTCTGACTCTATGACCGAGTCATCGGCAACAAAACAGGACCGTGGTCTGACTCTATGACCGAGTCATCGGCAACAAAACAGGACCGTGGTCTGACTCTGACTATGACCGAGTCATCGGCAACAAAACAGGACCGTGGTCTGACTCTATGACCGAGTCATCGGCAACAAAATAGGACCGTGGTCTCACTCTATGACCGAGTCATCGGCAACAAAACAGGACCGTGGTCTGACTCTATGACCGAGTCATCGGCAACAAAACAGGACCGTGGTCTGACTCTATGACCGAGTCATCGGCAACAAAACAGGACCGTGGTCTGACTCTATGACCGAGTCATCGGCAACAAAACAGGACCGTGGTCTGACTCTATGACCGAGTCATCGGCAACAAAACAGGACCGTGGTCTGACTCTATGACCGAGTCATCGGCAACAAAACAGGACCGTGGTCTGACTCTATGACCGAGTCATCGGCAACAAAACAGGACCGTGGTCTGACTCTATGACCGAGTCATCGGCAACAAAACAGGACCGTGGTCTGACTCTATGACCGAGTCATCGGCAACAAAACAGGACCGTGGTCTGACTCTATGACCGAGTCATCGGCAACAAAACAGGACCGTGGTCTGACTCTATGACCGAGTCATCGGCAACAAAACAGGACCGTGGTCTGACTCTATGACCGAGTCATCGACAACAAAACAGGACCATGGTCTGACTCCATGACCAAGTCATCGGCAACAAAACAGGACCGTGGTCTGACTCTATGACCGAGTCATCGGCAACAAAACAGGACCGTGGTCTGACTCTATGACCAAGTCATCGGCAACAAAACAGGACCGTGGTCTGACTCTATGACCGAGTCATCGGCAACAAAACAGGACCGTGGTCTGACTCTATGACCGAGTCATCGGCAACAAAGCAGGACCTTGGTCTGACTCTATGACCGAGTCATCGGCAACAAAACAGGACCGTGGTCTGACTCTATGACCGAGTCATCGGCAACAAAACAGGACCGTGGTCTGACTCTATGACCGAGTCATCGGCAACAAAACAGGACCGTGGTATGACTCTATGACCGAGTCATCGGCAACAAAACAGGACCGTGGTATGACTCTATGACCGAGTTATCGGCAACAAAACAGGACCGTGGTCTGACTCTATGACCGAGTCATCTGCAACAAAACAGGACCTTGGTCTGACTCTATGACGAAGTCATCGGCAACAAAACAGGACCATGGTCTGACTCTATGACCGAGTCATCGGCAACAAAACAGGACCGTGGTCTGACTCTATGACCGAGTCATCTGCAACAAAACAGGACCGTGGTCTGACTCTATGACCGAGTCATCGGCAACAAAACAGGACCGTGGTCTGACTCTATGACCGAGTCATCGGCAACAAAACAGGACCGTGGTCTGACTCTATGACCGAGTCATCGGCAACAAAACAGGACCGTGGTCTGACTCTGACTATGACCGAGTCATCGGCAAACTTAGTGATGTACCTTGACTGAAGTCTGCTCTGACAGTCATTTGTGTACACTACAAACAGCAGGGGGGGCAGGACCCGACCCTAGGGTGATCCTGTGAGCGTCAGACAGTGTACTATTAACACGGTAATAGATGTCATATATCACATACAACAACGTAATAGATGTCATATATCACATACAACAATGTAATAGATGTCATATATCACATACAACAAAGTAATAGTCATATATCACATACAACAATGTAATAGATGTCATATATCACATACAACAACGTAATAGATGTCATATATCACATACAACAATGTAATATGTGTCATATATCACATACAACAATGTAATACGTGTCATATATCACATACAACAATGTAATAGATGTCATATATCACATACAACAACGTAATAGATGTCATATATCACATACAACAATGTAATAGATGTCATATGTCACATACAAAAGCGTAATAGATGTCATTTATCACATACAACAACGTAATTTGTCATATGTATTTCATACAACAACGTAATAGATGTCATACATGGCATACGACAATGTAATAGATGTCATACATGGCATACAACAACGTAATAGATGTCACATATGGCATACAACAATGTAATAGATGTCATATATCACATACAACAACGTAATAGATGTCATGGATCACATACAACAGCGTAATAGATGTCATGGATCACATACAACAAGGTAATAGATGTCATATATCACATACCACAACGATACATCTCATACAACAACGTAATAGATGTCATGGATCACATACAACAACGTAATAGATGTCATATATCGCATACAACAACGTAATGGATGTCATATATCACATACAACAACGTAATAGATGTCATATATCACATACCACAACGATACATCTTATACAACAACGTAATAGATGTCATAGATCACATACAACAACGTAATAGATGTCATAGATCACATACAACAACGTAATAGATGTCATATATCGCATACAACAACGTAATGGATGTCATATATCACATACAACAACGTAATAGATATCACATACCACAACGATACATCTTATACAACAACGTAATAGATGTCATAGATCACATACAACAACGTAATAGATGTCATAGATCACATACAACAACGTAATAGATGTCGTATACCACATACAACAACGATACATCTCATACAACAACGTAATAGATGTCATATAGCACATGCAACAACGATACATCTCATACAACAACATAATAGATGTCACATATCACATACAACAATGTAATAGATGTCATAGATCACATACAACAACGTAATATATGTCATATATCACATACAACAATGTAATAGATGTCATATATCACATACAACAATGTAATAGATGTCATATATCGCATACAAAGAAGAGCATAGCTGTATTAGCTACATGCTAACATTAGAATCACATTTTGACATAACTTCTGAAGGTTTGCGCTGTCTAAAAGCTTTTCTCGTTTTAAATGATAAATGATAAATGGGTTATACTTGTATAGCGCTTTTCTACCTTCAAGGTACTCAAAGCGCTTTGACACTATTTCCACATTCACCCATTCACACACTGATGGAGGGAGCTGCCATGCAAGGCGCTACCAGCACCCATCAGGAGCAAGGGTGAAGTGTCTTGCCCAAGGACACAACGGACGTGACTAGGATGGTAGTAGGTGGGGATTGAACCCCAGTAACCAGCAACCCTCAACCACTCTACCAACTTCGCCACGCCGTCCCCGTTTTAAGATACGTAGTGAAGCCTGCTTTTTTTTTTTTACAAAGCTGCCCTCCGACAAGTGGTGAGCGTGTACGCAGTAGATAGTCTAAAAATAAATGGTCTGTATTTATTTAGCGGGTTCATCTAGTCAGGACCGAGGTCAGTACCAGGATGTTTTGTGCGGGTGTTGCAGCCTCTCCTTGAGGGGGATGATACTGCAGATATTTCTGGCACATTCCAATATCCTTAAAAAGTCACTTTTGCGTAATGGGGGATATTTTTAATGTCCATCAAAAAGGGTGCCCAGCGGGCTGCGTGGTGGCGGTCTACGCCCATACACCATCATTGAATTGATGAACTGTACTTTGACGGGATTTCTCTTTTGCCTTTCTTCCAGCTGGACCACATCCTCTGCCCCCCCGCCCTCAGGAAGTCCAGCAACCCCGAGCTGGCTCCCGGTCTGAGTCCGGCTCTCAGACTGAAGCGCCACCTCAGCGAGGAGGGGAACAACATAAGGAGGCGGAGCCTGGGAGGCGGTCTCACAGGTCAATATGTCAACTCCTTGTGTGCTTCTCACTAACAGGGATGACTGAATGCAGCAGCACCCTCTAGTGGCCACTCCATAAATGTACACATGTGACTAGTATTAGTATGTTACAGTGTACTAATTACTATGTTACAGTGTACTAATTACTATGTTACAGTGTACTAATGAGTATGTAGCAGTGTACTAATGAGTATGTTACAGTGTATTAAAATGAAATGTAGCAGCTGTGAGAGTGGAGTGTCTCTTATTACGTAACACAGGGATTGCTCCTGATCTCTTAATGGGATCTCCCCCCCCCCTCCCCCCCTCCCTTGGCCTCGTTGAACCGCTTGGCCTCGGTCCAGTCCAGGTGAGAAGGACACTTCACTTGACTACTTTTCCTCCCTGTGTCGCCGCCCTGCAGGAAAGTATCTTCTGCTGCCCGCCCACTCCCAGCCCACAACGTGGCAGCCCTCATCCTCATCTGAGACCTCCAACCTGGTCCGCATGCGCTCCCTCAACCTGGGCAAGTCGGACCCCTCCCTGACCTCCAGCCCGGTGAGTCACAGGCACAAACACCACTATTTGTTAAAATTTGTTATTTTACTTTAATGTATTTTTTTAATTATTTGTTTTATTTTATTTATTGTATATTTATTTATTATTATTATTATTATTTTTTTTTTTTTTCTTTTTTTTTTTTCTTTTTAAAACATTTATTTGGTGACTAATTGTTCATTAGTTCATTAGTGAAGCAAGACACTTCACCCTTGCTCCTGATGGGTGGTGGTTAGGGCCTTGAACGAGTGTGTGAATGTGTGTGTGTGAATGTGGAAATAGTGTCAAAGCGCTTGAGAACCTCGAAGTTAGAAAAGCGCTATATAAGTATAACCCATTTATCATTTCAAACAATCAATCATTCTAGCCTGACATTAACATTGCTGTACTTATACTTTTGACCCAGCAGATTATGTCACATTTTCAGTAGACCCATAATAAATTCCAGGGTTTCCCACACATTCATTTATTTGTGGCGGCCCGCCACGAAAGAATTACGTCCGCCACAAATTAAAAAAAAAAATAAAAAAAAATTAAAAATTAAAAATTTAAAAAAAAAAAAAAAAAAATTTTTTTTTTTTTTTTTTGTCCTCTCCAGCTTCTCAGGCAAATCATATAGTTGATGTAGATGCCCATATCGGCTGTTCAGATTTACTTTACAAAAGAGAAGAGTAGGATACTTCTCTTGTTGCCTTATTTGTATTTGACTTTATTAAATGTATTTATATTAGAAACACAACATGTGTATATAACAAAGGGTGCAAAGTCTGCAGGCAGTAGGAAACACCTGGTTAAGTGTAGGGAGTAAAACTGATGGCAGTCTAAAGTTCAAGATTTTTGGAGCTCTTTGTTCAGTGGATCAGATGTTTGATGAAGCTCTGTGTCTATCTACCACCACTACTGTTTTCTGTTTATTTGTTACTGACTGTGGCAGGACACCTCTGCCTCTGTTTCACTTTATGTTGCTGGTAAATAATATGGTTGTAGTAGTAGGCTAAAGTTAAATTATTTAGTATGCACTAATTAAAGGGGCAGAGCTTTAAGAGACATTTTAGCTTTTATATTTTATAAGATATATTTTTTGTAAGAACCACAATTAATAAATATATTTCAGTGAATAACTTATTGTTCAAATCTGTATATAAATATGTACATAAAGTGTTGTAATTATATTGTAAAATGGATTAATGGATGGATGGGTGGACGTTTAAAACAAAACTGTTATTATTAATTAGTAAGTATACATTTTTTTAGCCTTTTTAGAGGAAATCAAATCATTGTAGTAAATTATGCAAATTACTCAATGATGTCATGGTGACCACGCCCATCGCCACGCCCCCATGGCCACAGGCATCTTGGCAGTTTATGGGAAACACTCATATATATATATATATATATATATATATATATATATATATATATATATATATATATATATATATATATATATATATATATATATATATATATATATATATATATATGTATATATATGTGTGTATATGTATGTATGTGTGTATATATATGTATGTGTATATTTATGTATACCTTATATATATACTGTATATATATATACTGTATGTATATACCGGGGGTCGGCAACCCGCGGCTCTAGAGCCGCATGCGGCTCTTTAGCGCCGCCCTAGTGGCTCTCTGGAGATTTTTCAAAAATGTATGAAGAATGGAAAAAGATGAGGGGGAAAAAAAAACAATTTTTTTGTTTTAGTATGGTTTCTGTAGGAGGACAAACATGACACAAAACTCCGTAATTGTTATAAATCACACTGTTTATATTAAACATGCTTCACTGATTCAAGTATTTGGCGAGCGCCGTTTTGTCCTACTTATTTTGGCGGTCCTTGAACTCACCGTATAGTCTGTTTACATGCATAACTTTCTCCGACTTTCTTGGACGTGTTTTATGCCATTTCTTTTTCTGTCTCATTTTGTCCTCCACACTTTTAACGTTGTGCGTGAATACACAAAGGTGAGTTTTGTTGATGTTATTGACTTGTGTGAAGTGCTAATCAGACATATTTGGTCACTGCATGACTGCAAGCTAATCGATGCTAACATGCTATTTAGGCTAGCTATATGTACATATTGCGTCATTATACCTAATTTGTAGCTATATTTGAGCTAATTTAGTTTCCTTTAAGTCCTCTTAATTAAATTTATATCTCATGACACATGTAATATGGCTTTTAATTTTTTGCGGCTCCAGACATATTTGTTTTTGTTTTTTTGGTCCAATATGGCTCTTTCAACATTTTGGGTTGCCGACCCCTGGTATATACACATATATATACATACACACACGCACACACACACACACACACACACACACACACACACACACACACACACACACACACACACACACACACACATATATATATATATATATATATATATATATATATATATATATATATATATATATATATATATATATATATATATATATATATGTATATATATATATATATATATATATGTATATATATATATGTGTGTATATATGTATATATGTGTATATATGTATGTATGTATGTATGTATGCATGTATGAAATAAATACCCCAGTAGAGCTAACAAACACAGCTGTGCTAAACTGCTGCTGTCCGGCTCTCTCGCTGACGTCACTTCTAGACACCGCCTTTTAAAGGCACAAACACACACACACACACTCTGCTTTCATGAAACGTCTCACAACTGCATACACCAGATATATTTATATATATTTTTTAATCACGCAACAATTACTTTCCCTCGTGTTTAATTACATTTATTGAAAATAAATCATGTTACTAATTAAATAACTTTTCTTGGCAAAGTAACGAGTTACTATAACTAATTATATTAGCGCCGCATAAAACATTATGGTCCAGATATTGTCCAGCAGTTTACTGACATGTACTATTAATATCGCCTCCAGATATCGTTTATCAACCTCCTTGTCTACTTATAACCGGTATCGGTCCATCTCTAGTCTGAATCTTTGTAACAACATCCGGCATCTGTAAAGCTGTCCGTCATGCGAGCGAAGCGGCCATGTTTGCTTCTGCAAGGAAATCCAAGCAGACAAAGGCGGTCGCTTCCAGGTAGAGCGGCGGCGACGACTGGAAAAGAAACGCGCGCCGCGAAGCCACGCGGAGGTGACCTTCACGTGGCGCCGATCGATGATGATCTCGTTGTCCCCGCCGCAGATTGGACCAGAAAGCGGCGGCTAATCCGATGAGTCATCGGCGGTGCACGTCGGGCGGGGGAAAGGTTAACGTGATACCAAAACATGGCAAGTGTGTGTCCGCTGGGGAAGATTCGACACTGATTGGACGATAAGGATGAGGTCATTGCTTAATGAGGTCATCGCTGCGCGCAGGTGTGCCGACGTTGTTATTCAGCCTCAAAACTCATACATTATTCATGAATACATTGAAGAAAGACCCCTCTCACAATATTACAAGTGGGAAAAAGTACTTGGAACTAAGTCTTTGTTCCTTCCAATTGATGCAAATCCTGCCACCTCTGCTTCTGGCCACAGGGGGGTGCTGTTGTGTAGCCGTATCACTAGCTATGACTTCACTCAGTATTTTCAATTGCTGTCAATAATAATGTTCTTGTTATAAATGTGTACTTATTTGGAGTGAGTCAACAAAGGCTGCCTGGACAGAATGTGTGATGGTTTATAAATGAGGTGATTATTATGACTGATCTTGTTTAATGATCACATTTGAGTCTCATTTGCAATGCAGTTGCACTTCCAAGACATTAGATGGCAGTACTGTGTCAGCTTTCTGTGGTGCCTTGACTAACTAGGAAGTTGAATGTGTAATGTTGCGCCCTACAAAGTGTATATACTCTACATACTTGTATATACTTTGATTGTAACATTCATGTTTGTTGTAGTTGTCATTACCAAACTTGGAGGTGTTGAAAATCGCCATGTAAAATCGCTAATGTTAAACAGTAGCATGTATATGGCAAATCCAATGTAAATCAGCATCAAGTGGAGCCTTACTTTTTAGTGCTTTCTATCAGGCATGCTTGCTTCGTTGTCTAACTTGGAAGTAGCTTTTTCCAGGAAGTTGAATGTGTAATGTTGCGCCCTAAAAGTGTGTATACTTTGCATACTTGTATATACCGTAATTTCCGGACTATAAGCCGCTACTTTTTCCCCCCGTTCTGGTCCCTGCGGCTTATACAAGGGTGCGGCTTATTTACGGCCTGTTCTTCTCCGACACCGACGAAGAGGATTTCGGTGGTTTTAGTACGCAGGAGGAAGACGATGACACAATGATTAAAGACTGACTTTTCAAATACCGGTAGGCTGGTTATTTTGATAACGTACAGGCGAGCACTTTGTATTACTTTGCACCGTTGTATTATTTGTACTCTGCACGAATGCTGTTCACCATGTCAAAGATGATTGAATGATTGAAAGATTTATTGTTAATAAATGGGACGCTTTGCGTTCCCAAACAGTCATCTCTGTCCCGACAATCCCCTCCGTGGTAGCAGGAACCCCTATATACTACGGTAATTACACATCAAAACCCTGCGGCTTATAGTCGGGTGCGGCTTATATATGGAGCAATCTGTATTTTCCCCTAAATTTAGCTGGTGCGGCTTATAGTCAGGTGCGGCTTATAGTCCGGAAATTACGGTACTTTGATTGTAACATTCATCTTTGTTGTAGTTTGCATTACCAAATTTGGAGGGGTTGAAAATCGCCATGTAAAATCGCTAATGCTAATCAGTAGCATGTATATGGCAAATCCAATGTAAATTAGCATCAAGTGGAGCCTTACTTTTGAGTGCTCTCTATCAGGCATGCTTGCTTCGTTGTCCAACTAGGAAGTAGCTTTTTTCCAGGAAATTGAATGTGTAATGTTGCGCCCTACAAAGTGTATATACTTTGCATACTTGTATATACTTTGATTGTAACATTCATGTTTGTTGTAGTTGTCATTACCAAATTCGGAGGTGTTGTAAATCGCCATGTAAAATCGCTAATGCTAAACAGTAGCATGTGTGAGGCAAATCCAATGCAAATTAGCATCGAGCTAGCGCTTTTGAAAAGTGGAGCCTTACTTTTGAGTGCTCTCTATCAGGCATGCTTGCTTCGTTGTCCAACTAGGAAGTAGCTTTTTTCCAGGAAGTTGAATGTGTAATGTTGCGCCCTACAAAGTGTATATACTTTGCATATTTACATATACTTTGATTGTAACATTCATCTTTGTAGTAGTTTTCATTACCAAATTAGGAGGTGTTGAAAATCGCCATGTAAAATCGCTAATGCTAATCAGTAGCATGTATATGGCAAATCCAATGTAAATTAGCATCAAGTGGAGCCTTACTTTTGAGTGCTCTCTATCAGGCATGCTTGCTTAGTTGTCCAACTAGGACAGGGGTGGGCAATTAATTTTCACCGGGGGCCGCATAAGCAACCCGAGCACTGCTGGAGGGCCACACGACAATATTTCAATTACATTTTGCTCAATATTATTTTTGATATACCGTAAGATAAATAATAATGATGATAATAATAATAATAATTAATAATAATAATAATTTAATTTAACCTAACTTAACTTTATACAAAAGCAGATTGCTTTTGATGGTCACTTTATCCTGCATTATCCAACATTTTTCCCCATCAGATTTGGACAACCATCTGTTGTTAAAAATAGTTTTTAATCATATTTATTTTATATTGTTTTTTATATTGGTTTTATATGTAATTGTTTTTTCTTTTTATTCAGTCATTGGTGGAGCTAAGGATAATATTTGAATATTGTTTTTAATATTGTTGTGCAGCACTTTGGAAACATTTTGTTGTTTAAATGTGCTATATAAATAAAGTGGATTGGATTGTCACACCTGCCAGCTTGTCCCAACACGCATTTACCTCTGTGAACAAGTCATTACCTGTGGTTGTCTCTTTAATTGACTGCATCAGAGCTCTCATCCAAAGTTAGCGAAAAACAGTCCAAGTCTCCGGGCATTATCAGCGCAACAAAGTCCAATAAGCACTCCTTAATAAACTCTCCGTCAGAAAACGCCTTACTTTTTCTGGCGCTTTTGTGAGAAATGACGAAACTTGTCCTGACGGCTGCATCTCTGGGGGTGTGAAATATGGCACAAAGTCCTTGTTGGGTTTGCAGTTTTACCATCAACGCATCAGCCTCCCTTGCGCGCGCTTCATCAGACACATTCCGGTATTTTCCCTCGTGTTTCTTCGTGTAGTGGCGATTAAAATGATATTTAAACACAGCAACCTGTACCACACATTAAGCACACGGCTTTACCATTAATTTATGTAAAGAAATACTTGGCAGTCCATCTCTTGTTGGAAACACGCCATTCCTCATCAACTTTTCTTTTTTTAGCGTCTCATCACTTGTCTCTATGCACCTTCACTCACAGGTTCCCCCCGGACATACGGCATAAATAACACATTTCAAAATAAAAGCAGCACAGTTGTATTGCGCGCACGACATAGATGTTTTTTAAACTTTATTTTGTAATTTGTAATTGCACCGTTCAATTCACTCACAATCGCACACGCGCATACGTCCACACGGAAGTAATACAAATAACGTTTTTCAAAACAAAAGCAGCACCGTTGTATTGCACACTCGACATAGATACTTTTTTAAATTTATTTTGTAATTTATGATTGGCCTCACGCGGGCCGGACAGGGATGCGCAAAGGGCCGGATGCGGCCCGCGGGCCGTACAATGCCCAGGTCTGAACTAGGAAGTAGCTTTTTTCCAGGAAGTTGAATGTGTAATGTTGCGCCCTAAAAGTGTGTATACTTTGCATACTTGTATATACTTTGATTGTAACATTCATCTTTGTTGTAGTTTGCATTACCAAATTTGGAGGTGTTGAAAATCGCCATGTAAAATCGCTAATGCTAATCAGTAGCATGTATATGGCAAATCCAATGTAAATTAGCATCAAGTGGAGCCTTACTTTTGAGTGCTCTCTATCAGGCATGCTTGCTTCGTTGCCCAACTAGGAAGTGGCTTTTTTCCAGGAAGTTGAATGTGTAGTGTTGCGCCCTACAAAGTGTATATACTCTACATACTTGTATATACTTTGATTGTAACATTCATGTTTGTTGTAGTTTTCATTACCAAATTAGGAGGTGTTGAAAATCGCCATGTAAAATTGCTAATGCTAAACAGTGGCATGTGTATGGCAAATCCAATGTAAATCAGCATCAAGTGGAGCCTTACTTTTTAGTGCTTTCTATCAGGCATGCTTGCTTCGTTGTCTAACTTGGAAGTAGCTTTTTCCAGGAAGTTGAATGTGTAATGTTGCGCCCTAAAAGTGTGTATACTTTGCATACTTGTATATACTTTGATTGTAACATTCATCTTTGTTGTAGTTTGCATTACCAAATTTGGAGGTGTTGAAAATCGCCATGTAAAATCGCTAATGCTAATCAGTAGCATGTATATGGCAAATCCAATGTAAATTAGCATCAAGTGGAGCCTTACTTTTGAGTGCTCTCTATCAGGCATGCTTGCTTCGTTGCCCAACTAGGAAGTGGCTTTTTTCCAGGAAGTTGAATGTGTAGTGTTGCGCCCTACAAAGTGTATATACTCTACATACTTGTATATACTTTGATTGTAACATTCATGTTTGTTGTAGTTTTCATTACCAAATTAGGAGGTGTTGAAAATCGCCATGTAAAATTGCTAATGCTAAACAGTGGCATGTGTATGGCAAATCCAATGTAAATCAGCATCAAGTGGAGCCTTACTTTTTAGTGCTTTCTATCAGGCATGCTTGCTTCGTTGTCTAACTTGGAAGTAGCTTTTTCCAGGAAGTTGAATGTGTAATGTTGCGCCCTAAAAGTGTGTATACTTTGCATACTTGTATATACTTTGATTGTAACATTCATCTTTGTTGTAGTTTGCATTACCAAATTTGGAGGTGTTGAAAATCGCCATGTAAAATCGCTAATGCTAATCAGTAGCATGTATATGGCAAATCCAATGTAAATTAGCATCAAGTGGAGCCTTACTTTTGAGTGCTCTCTATCAGGCATGCTTGCTTCGTTGTCCAACTAGGAAGTAGCTTTTTTCCAGGAAGTTGAATGTGTAATGTTGCGCCCTACAAAGTGTATATACTTTGCATACTTGTATATACTTTGATTGTAACATTCATGTTTGTTGTAGTTGTCATTACCAAATTCCGAGGTGTTGTAAATCGCCATGTAAAATCGCTAATGCTAAACAGTAGCATGTGTATGGCAAATCCAATGTAAATTAGCATCGAGCTAGCGCTTTTGAAAAGTGGAGCCTTACTTTTGAGTGCTTTCTATCAGGCATGCTTGCTTCGTTGTCCAACTAGGAAGTAGCTTTTTTCCAGGAAGTTGAATGTGTAAAGTTGCGCCCTACAAAGTGTATATACTTTGCATACTTGTATGTACTTTGATTGTAACATTCATCTTTGTTGTAGTTTGCATTACCAAATTTGGAGGTGTTGAAAATCGCCATGTAAAATTGCTAATGCTAAACAGTAGCATGTGTATGGCAAATCCAATGTAAATTAGCATCGAGCTAGCGCTTTTGAAAAGTGGAGCCTTACTTTTGAGTGTTTTCTATCAGGCATGCTTGCTTTGTTGTCTAACTAGGAAGTAGCTTTTTTCCAGGAAGTTGAATGTGTTTTGTTGCGTAAATAGAGGTTCCGCTGTATCCTCGTTAGCTTTCCAAAGCATTTTAAAGACAACCCATATGTGGCGCCACAATTGTCTTTTACGATCCCGTGAATCGTGGTTGTCCTTAAGTCCCCGACCATTTGTCTAGTGAGTACACAGCTTTTCTGTCGTATAGTTGCGTCCGAAACGGCGGCATAACAAGCATCATCTTGATAAATATTAGCGAAAGTCACTTCAGTTGTCATTAAGGATGTAACAGTCAACGGTATAATGATAAACCGTGGTACAATTCCGGACGGTTAGTAATACCGTCTCAATTTTTTATTATCGAAAACCCGTCATTTCTTCATGCTTTTTAGGCAACACTGCTTACTTCCTGGAAACGAGAGTCACATGCGCACTAGCGTTGTTTGGCTCGGAAAAAAAACATGGCAGAACACAACTACACGGACTTTGCCACTGATATTTCCCCTCGGAGTAAACAGGGCCGAGCGCTTGGTTTAACTTTTTAAAATTTCCCCTCGCTTCCCGGCGTGTGTTTAGGAGCGCACTGCTGTGTTTGGATGGAGACAGGTGTGGACAATATTGGAGACACACTAAAAGTATACAGCGAAGGAGTAAAACTAGTTGATGTTGCTTTTATTTTCTCAATACAGCGTCCATCAGCTGTGACTGAGAGTTGACGATGTGAGGAAACATGCAGCAGGCGATGTGTCGTGAACGTTGTCACAACTTGTTTAGAAAGTCTTTACTTTGTTTACTGGGGTGATCACTCCTCCTTTATTTAACTGTATCAGTGTTCAAATAACATCAGTAATAGCTCAAATGTTTTGTCATCTCATGGAATTGAACACAGGCTGTGAAGATTGTGTATTCGATGTGCGAGGTGTCACTCCTCTTTATTTTTGTTGGCCAAACTATTGTACTGAACCATTAAAAGCGGTTGTTAAAGAAGAACAAAGCTTGTTTATTAGACTTTATCTTCATTAGCCAAACTGATTTGCGTTTTATATTGATATCAAAAAGTAAACGCCGAGTTTTTTTACATTACGTTTTTTGTTTTTGTTTTTGAACAATGTAACACGGAACATTGTAAAATGGAACATAGTAACAGAAAATTGTATCAGGGAACATGGTATCATAAGACTGAACAATGTTAAAGTTAAAGTTAAAGTTAAAGTACCAATGATTGTCACACACACACACTAGATGTGGTGAAATTTGTCCTCTGCATTTGACCCATCCCCTTGGGGAGCAGTGGGCAGCAGCGGCGCCGCGCCCGGGAATCATTTTGGTGATTTAACCCCCAAATTCCAACCCTTGATGCTGAGTGCCAAGCAGGGAGGTAATGGGTCCCATTTTTATAGTCTTTGGTATGACTCGGCTGGGATTTGAACTCCAACCTACCGATCTCAGGGCGGACACTCTAACCACTAGGCCACTGAGTGTAACACGGAACATAGTAACACGGAACATAGCGACAGAAAATATTATCAGGGAACATAGTATCACGGAACATCGTAACTCTGTTTTATCAAACAATCAATAATTGGGATTACAATATTGATAGAAAATAATCGTAATTATTATTTTGGCCACAATTGTTTTAATACATGAACACTATTTTTATATATATGCACAAAAAGTGCAGTCACGCCTCATGTCCAGAACATTGTAACACGGAACATCATAACACGGTACAATGTAACACGGAACAATGTAACACGGAACATTGTAACACGGAACATAGTGACACAGAAGATTGTATCAGGGAACATAGTATCTTGGAACATCATAAGACTGAACACTGTAACACAGAACATTGTAACACGGAACATAGTGACACAGAAAATTGTATCAGGGAACATAGTATCACGGAACATCATAAGACTGAACACTGTAACACAGAACATTGTAACACGGAACATTGTAACACGGAACATAGTGACACAGAAAATTGTATCAGGGAACATAGTATCACGGAACATCATAAGACTGAACACTGTAACACAGAACATTGTAACACGGAACAATGTAACACGGAACATAGTGACAGAAAATTGTATCAGGGAACATAGTATCTTGGAACATCATAAGACTGAACACTGTAACACAGAACAATGTAACACGAAACAATGTAACACGGAACATAGTGACAGAAAATTGTATCAGGGAACATAGTATCTTGGAACATCATAAGACTGAACACTGTAACACAGAACAATGTAACACGAAACAATGTAACACGGAACATAGTGAAAATAATTGTAATTATTATTTTGGCCATAATTGTTTTAATACATGAACACTATTTTTATATTTATGCACAAAAAGTGCAGTTACGCCTCATGTCCAGAACATTGTAACACGGAACATCATAAGACTGAACGATGTAACACGGAACAATGTAACACGGAACAATGGAACACGGAACAATGGAACATTGTAACACGGAACATCATAAGACTGAACAATGTAACACGGAACAATGTAACACGGAACAATGTAACATGGAACAATGTAACACGGAACATCATAAGACCGAACAATGTAACACGGAACATTGTAACACGGAACATTGTAACCCGGAACATTGTAACACAGAACATTGTAACACGTAACATTGTTACACGGAACATTGTTACACGGAACATAGCGACACAGAAAATTGTATCAGGGAACATAGTATCACGGAACATCATAAGACTGAACACTGTAACACAGAACAATGTAACACGGAACAATGTAACACGGAACATTGTAACACGGAACATAGTGACAGAAAATATTATCAGGGAACATAGTATCACGGAACATCATAAGACTGAACACTGTAACACAGAACAATGTAACACGGAACAATGTAACACGGAACATTGTAACACGGAACATTGTAACACGGAACATAGTGACAGAAAATATTATCAGGGAACATAGTATCACGGAACATCATAAGACTGAACACTGTAACACGGAACAATGTAACACGGAACAATGTAACACGGAACATTGTAACACGGAACATTGTAACACGGAACATTGTAACACGGAACATAGTGACAGAAAATATTATCAGGGAACATAGTATCACGGAACATCGTAAGACTGAACACGCGTGGCGAAGTTGGTAGAGTGGCCGTGTCAGCAATCGGACGGTTGCTGGTTACTGGGGTTCAATCCCCACCTTCTATCATCCTAGTCACGTCCGTTGTGTCCTTGGGCAAGACACTTCACCCTTGCTCCTGATGGCTGCTGGTTAGCGCCTTGCATGGCAGCTCCCGCCATCAGTGTGTGATAGGGATGATACTCGAAACCGGTTTTCCCGGTTGTTTGATAAGAAAAGAACCGAGTCCTCGGACTCGAATCCCTTCTTGAGAACCGGTACCCGTTATCGAGACCACTATAGTAAAGGAAAAGAGTTGATTCTTTATTCGAATACCGTCCCGACCAGAAATGCTCCGTGGGACATCACAAGAAATGGCGTCACGTAGCTCAGTCATTAGGCGCAGATAGAGAAAGCAGGAAAACAATGGACGGGAAAAAGCGCTCCAAGGTGTAATAAAGTTCAAAACAAAAGATATAATCCATCGAATAACTTTACTGAGAGATTTTAGCAGGGTAAAACACATGACCAACACTTTTACGACCAACCGGAAACATAGCAACCAGGCTAGCAACGCACCTCCTTTACGGCAGCTGTCGCAACGTTCTTAAAACAACCGCAGCACATACATATATATACAACATATCTCCCTTTTTTAACTTTTGTTTTTCTTTCCTTGTAAACAAAAAAAAATCACACTGTATATGTGTTGTCTGTCTAATTATAAATAATGCAGACGAGGCGTGTTGGCTGAGTTCTTGACGTTTACTTTCACAGCGTGGCAACATGCAACACTTTTCGGGGCTACCGCGCATGCTCGTAACTCCCGTTGCATGCTGGGTAGTGTAGTTGTTATATTCTCTAGCTCATAACATTTTCCCCCCATAAAGAAATAATGTTAACTCAATAAAGTGTATTTCTTTTTTTAGCTTTAACTTTTCATTTTTTAGCATTGTAACCACATTTGCAAAGAACTTTTCTCTTCGTAGAATTTTCTTTCAATAAAGAAATAAAGTGCAAAAATGTCAAAGCATCATAACAAACAGTTATGTCAAATAGCAGCAGAAGTGCACTTTTTGGAGAGCTGTATTATTTCCAGTTTTGTGCCCAAGGGACTGATTTTATTTAACACTATATTATTATTTATACACCTATAGTGATCACAGAGACAGGTTGTTTTTGTGTTACTGTATATATTTGTTTCTCTGAAAAATCCCACTTAATATACTTTGGGTAACAACAGTCAATATTTATTTATTTTATTTTATTTTTTTAGGGGGGTAACAGTCAATAGTTATTTATTTATTAGATTTTATTTTTTTATTATATAATAAAAGTGAGCTTTTGTTAAACCAAATATTGTGTATTTTTTTCCATATACAACAACCTATCTGGACTCAATAAGAGAATCAATAAGAGAATCGATAAGGAATCGGTTCGATAAGAGGATTTGATAATAGGCTCGAACTCGATAATTCCTTATCAAACATCATCCCTAGTGTGTGAATGTGTGTGTGAATGGGTGAATGTGGAAATAGTGTCAAAGCGCTTTGAGTACCTTGAAGGTAGAAAAGCGCTATACAAGTATAACCCATTTATCATTTATCATAACACTGTAACACGGAACAATGTAACACGGAACATAGTGACAGAAAATATTATCAGGGAACATAGTATCACGGAACATCATAAGACTGAACAATGTAACACGGAACACTGTAACACGGAACATTGTAACACGGAACATTGTTACACGGAACATAGTGACACAGAAAATTGTATCAGGGAACATAATATCACGGAACATCATAAGACTGAACACTGTAACACAGAACACTGTAACACGGAACAATGTAACACGGAACATAGTGACAGAAAATATTATCAGGGAACATAGTATCACGGAACATCATAAGACTGAACACTGTAACACGGAACACTGTAACACGGAACACTGTAACACAGAACATTGTAACACGGAACATAGTGACAGAAAATATATCAGGGAACATAGTATCACGGAACATCATAAGACTGAACACTGTAACACAGAGCACTGTAACGCGGAACAATGTAACACGGAACATTGTAACACGGAACATTGTAACACAGAACATTGTAACACGGAACATAGTGACACAGAAAATTGTATCAGGGAACATAGTATCATGGAACATCATAAGACTGAACACTGTAACACAGAACAATGTAACACGGAACAATGTAACATGGAACAATGTAACACGGAACAATGTAACACGGAACATGGTGACAGAAAATATTATCAGGGAACATAGTATCACGGAACATCATAAGACTGAACACTGTAACACAGAACAATGTAACACGGAACACTGTAACACAGAACATTGTAACACAGAACATTGTAACGCGGAACATTGTAACACGGAACATAGTGACAGAAAATATTATCAGGGAACATAGTATCACGGAACATCATAAGACTGAACACTGTAACACAGAACATTGTAACACAGAACGTTGTAACACGGAACATAGTGACAGAAAATATTATCAGGGAACATAGTATCACGGAACATCATAAGACTGAACACTGTAACACAGAGCACTGTAACGCGGAACATTGTAACACGGAACATTGTAACACGGAACATTGTAACACGGAACATTGTTACACGGAACATTGTTACACGGAACATAGTGACACAGAAAATTGTATCAGGGAACATAGTATCATGGAACATCATAAGACTGAACACTGTAACACAGAACAATGTAACACGGAACAATGTAACACGGAACAATGTAACACGGAACATGGTGACAGAAAATATTATCAGGGAACATAGTATCACGGAACATCATAAGACTGAACACTGTAACACAGAACAATGTAACACGGAACACTGTAACACAGAACATTGTAACACAGAACATTGTAACACGGAACATTGTAACACGGAACATAGTGACAGAAAATATTATCAGGGAACATAGTATCACGGAACATCATAAGACGGAACACTGTAACACAGAACAATGTAACACGGAACACTGTAACACAGAACATTGTAGCACAGAACATTGTAACACGGAACATTGTAACACGGAACATAGTGACAGGAAATATTATCAGGGAACATAGTATCACGGAACATCGTAACTCTGTTTCATCAAACAATCAATAATTGTGATTTCAATATTGATAAAAAAATAATCGTAAATATTATTTTGGCCATAATTGTGTAAGACTAGATCTCTTACATGAACACTATTTTTATATATACATGCAGAAAAAGTGCAGTACGCCTCATGTCCATAAGGTGCCATCTTGCAAAATTATTACATTTGTTTTTATTTAATTTTTTTTCTTCTCTGTCCATAAAGTGCTATTTTGCACAATTTTCACGTTGATTTTATTAGTATTTCTGCCATATTACTTTGTTTATAACACTTTCATATGCACATTCAACTTTCTACTCGAGGTCCATGAAACAACGTTTTTAATCTACAAAAATGTACAATAATGTTTCTGTTGGTTTTTAAAATTAAAACTTGGTTAAAATATTTCAGTAGAAGTACTTTTTGAGACTTTTGAGCACATTTAAAAATACTGAGACCATAACAACCGCGATAGGAAATGTTCACACCGTGACGTCCCCGAGCTGTCATGAAAATGTCCGCCCGAGTAAACAAAGACGACACAATAGGATTCATTGTTGGCGTCTTATCGTCACCTTCGTGCCCGCGGCGGCGCCGCCAACACCTGGCTGCCCTCGTTATTGCTTTCTGACTTGTTTATTTCTGCAGCCCTGAGGGCGTCCTATCTTCTGTCAATGCAACACTCCTTGGCAGAAAATCAATACTCCCCACGTGTGTGTGTGTGTGTGTGTGTGTGTGTGTGTGTGTGTGTGTGTGTGTGTGTGTGTGTGTGTGTGTGTGTGTGAGAGATATGGAGATAACTCTGTCATAATCCCGATGTGTAGTGCGTCTTTGTGGCACCCCCCTCTCTTCCAGCTCTTCGTTGTAGTCCGATAAAAAAATGTCCTTGACTGATAACGTTGTTGTTGTCCAAAGAAAAGCGCCTGCAACGTACAAATCTCGTAAACAGCACTTCAAGTTACGCGTCGGTGTTAGCGTCGTTAGCGTTAGCCGTGTAATTCATCGTGATTACTAACCCCGTCCAAGTAATCGTGATTATTATTTCTGCCGTCCAGCCCGACGACTGCACCACCAGGGAGGAATGGAGTAGCCTTGTCTTCAATAAAAGTCATGTGACTCGATCACTTCACATGTGAAACGTCCGCCTTTTTAAAAGTTAATCTCCGCGACAAAATGTCACTTCAGCGTTTTTTAAAATGAACTATTGTAGCGTGTAAGGATGGGAGTCGAAGGAGGCGTGTCACTTCCTTTTCTTATCAGCAAGGGAGCAGTAACTACAGTAACTACTGCGCTTAAGTAGCTCTTTCTCTTTTTGCACCTGACACGGAACTTCGTAACACGGAACATCGTAACACGGAACATGGTAACACGGAACATCGTAACACAAAACATCGTAACACGGAACAGAGTAAAACGGAACATCGTATCACAAAACATTGTAACACGAAGCATCGAAACCCGGAACATCGTTACAAGGAACATTGTAACGCGGAACATCGTATCACAAAACATCGTAACACGGAACATCGTCTCACAAAACGTCGTAACACGAAACATCGTATCACAAAATTTTGTTACACAAAACATCGTAACACAGAACATCGTAACACAGAACATTGTATCATAAAACATCGTAACACGGAACATCGTAACAGAAAACATCGTAACACGGAACATTGTATCATAAAACATCGTAACGTGAAACATCGTAACACGAAACATCGTGACACGGAACATCGTGACACGGATCATCGAAACGCCAAACATCGAAACGCCAAATATCGAAACGCCGAACATGGAATATTAAACACAAAACTTTGAAACAAGGAACCTAGTAACACGGAACCTAGTAACACGGAACCTAGTAACACGTAAAATAGTATCATAGATTTTAGTATCGCGGAACAGTATAACGCGGAACATTGTAACACAGAACATTGTAACAAGGAACATCGTATCACAAAATTTTGTTACACAAAACATCGTAACACAGAACATCGTAACACAGAACATCGTAACACAGAACATTGTATCATAAAACATCGTAACACGGAACATTGTATCATAAAACATCGTAACACAGAACATCGTAACACAGAACATTGTATCATAAAACATCGTAACACGGAACATTGTATCATAAAACATCATAACATGAAACATCGTAACACGAAACATCGCGACACGGAACATCGTGACACGGATCATCGTAACGCCGAACATCGAAACGCCAAACATCGAAACACCGAACATGGAATATTAAACACAAAACTTTGAAACAAGGAACCTAGTAACACGGAACCTAGTAACACATAAAATAGTATCATAGATTTTAGTATCGCGGAACAGTATAATGCGGAACAGTATATCGCGGAACATTGTAACGCAGAATATCGTAACAAGGAACATCGTAACAAGGAACATCGTAACACGGATCATCCTAACGGCAAATACCGACACGACGAACATCGACACGCCAAACATCGACACGCCGAACATTGAAACACAGAATATTAAAACACAAAACTTTGAAACAAGGAACCCAGTAACACTGAACCTAGTAACACGTAAAGTAGTATCATAGATTATAGTATCGCGGAATATTGTAACATGGAACATCGTAACATGGAACATGCAAATGTGCACCATAAAAACACAGAACATCGAAATACGAAATCCTAGTAACAACGATCTTAGTAGCAGGAAACATCGTAACATAGAACATCATAAAACGGAAACTTGTAACATGGGAACATCGTATCACAGAACATTTAAAAATGGAACATAGTAACATGAAACAGTATCACAGACCATTGTAACACGGAACATAACACGGAAAATAGTAACACAGAACATCGGAACATGGAACACAGTGGCATGGAACATGGTGACAGGGAACATAGTGACACAGAAAGTAGTATTAGGGAAACATGGTATCACGGAACATCGTAACGCGGAACGTAGTGATACGAAACATAGTGACACGGAACAGTGACACAGAAAATAGTATTGGGAACATAATATTACGGAACTTCATAAGACTGAGCATTGTAACGTGGAATATCGCAACGCAAAATATTCTAACGTGGAACATAGAAACTTGAAACAGAGAAGCGCGGAACATCAAAATACAGAACATCAAAATACAGAACCTTGTAACACGGAACCTCGTGAAACCGAAACCTCGTGACACGGAACATAGTGACACAGATAATAGTATTAGGGAACATAGTATCACGGAACATCATAAGACTCAACAATGTAGCACGGAACATTGTAACACGGCACATAGTGACACAGAAAATATTATCAGGGAGCATAAGATCACGGAACATCGTAACACGTAACATAGTAACACAGAAAATATTATTAGGGAACATAGTAACACAAAACCTTGTAACTCGGAATGTTGTAACACAAAACCTTGTAACACGGACCATGTTAGTGACACGAATCATAGTGACACGAAAAATAGTGACACGAAACATAGTGACACAGAAAATAGTGTCAGGGAACATTGTAACACGGAACATAGTGACACAAAACATAGTGACACGAAACATAGTGACACAGAAAATAGTATCAGGGAACCTTGTGACACGGAACCTTGCGACATGGAACATAGTGACTCGGAACATAGTATCAGGGAACATTGTAACACAGAACATTGTAACACGGAACATTGTAACACGGAACATTGTAACACGGGACATTGTAACACGGAACATTGTAACATGGGACATTGTAAAGCGGAACATTGTAACATGGAACATTGTAACATGGAACATCGTAACGCGGAACATAGTGACGCCGAACATAGTGACACGGAACATAGTGACACAAAACATAGTGACACAGAAAATAGTAACATGTAACCTTGTAACACGAACCTTGTAACACAAACCTTGTAATACAAACCTTGTAACACGGACCATAGTGACACGGACCATAGTGACACGGACCATAGTGACACGGACCATAGTGACACATAAAGTAGTATCAAGAAACATTGTAACACGGAACGCCGTAACACGGAACGTCGTAACGCGGAACATCGTAACGCGGAACATCGTAACGCGGAACATAAAGACACAGAAAATAGTATCAGGGAATATAGTAACATGGAACCTTGTCACACGGAACATAGCGACACAGAAAATAGTATCAGGGAACATTGTAACACGGAACATCGTGACACAAAACAGTGACACAGAAAATAGTAACATGGAAACTTGTAACACGAACCTTGTAACACAAACTTTGTAACACGAACCTTGTAACACAAACCTTGTAACACGGAACATAGTGACACGGAAAATAGTATCAGGAAACATTGTAACTCGGAACGTCGTAACGCGGAACGTCGTAACGCGGAACATAATGACACAGAAAATAGTATCAGGGAACATAGTAACATGGAACCTTGTCACACAGAATATAGTGACACATAAAATAGTATCAGGGAACATTGTAACATGGAACATTGTAACATGGAACATTGTAACAGGGAACATTGTAACAGGGAACATTGTAACATGGAACATGGTAACGCGGAACATAGTAACGCGGAACATAGTAACGCGGAACATAGTAACACGGAACATAGAAACACGGAACATAGTAACACGGAACATAGTGACACAGAACATAGTGACACAGAAAATAAGATCAGGTAACATCGTAACGCGGAACATCGTAACGCGGAACATAGTGACAGAGAACATAGTGACAGGGAACATAGTGACACAAAACATAGTAACACAAAACATAGTAACATGGAACCTTGTAACATGAACCTTGTAACACGAACCTTGTAACACGAACCTTGTAACATGGAACATAGTGACACGGACTATAGTGACACAGAAAATAGTATCAGCAAACATTGTAACACAGAACGCCGTAACACGGAACGCCGTAACACGGAACGCCGTAACACGGAATGTCGTAACACGGAATGTCGTAACACGGAACGTCGTAACGCGGAACATCGTAACGCGGAACATAAAGACACAGAAAATAGTATCAGGGAACATAGTAACATGGAACCTTGTCACACGGAACATAGTAACACAGAAAATAGTATCAGGAAACATTGTAACACCAAACATCGTGACACAAAACAGTGACACAGAAAATAGTAACATGGAACCTTGTAACACGAACCTTGTAACACAAACCTTGTAACACGGAACATATTGAAACGGAAAATAGTATCAGGAAACATTGTAGCACGGAACGCCATAACACGGAACGCCATAACACGGAACGCCGTAACACGGAACATCGTAACGCGGAACATCGTAACGCGGAACATCGTAACACGGAACATCGTGACACAAAACAGTGACACAGAAAATAGTAACATGGAACCTTGTAACACCAACCTTGTAACACGAACCTTGTAACACGGAACATAGTGACACGGAAAATAGTATCATGAAACATTGTAACATGGAACGTCGTAACGCGGAACGTCGTAACGCGGAACGTTGTAACGCGGAACATAATGACACAGAAAATAGTATCAGGGAACATAGTAACATGGAACCTTGTCACACGGAACATAGTGACACATAGAATAGTATCAGGGAACGTCGTAACACAGAACGTCGTAACGCGGAACATAATGACACAGAAAATAGTATCAGGTAACATAGTAACACAGAACCTTGTCACACAGAAAATAGTATCAGGGAACATTGTAAGATGGAACGTTGTAACATGGAACATTGTAACATGGAACATCGTAATGCGGACCATAGTAACACGGAACATAGTGACACAGAAAATAAGATCAGGTAACATTGTAACACGGGACATGGTCAGAATGCTTTGACATCCAGGGCGGTTGACTTCAGGGACTAGAATTTTGGTTCCTACAACTAGAACTCTTGTTCCTACAACTAGAACCCTGGTTCCTACAAGGCAGCAAACTTCACGCTAGAGCAATCAGAGAAACATCATTTGAGAATTCCCTCATTGAGAAGAAAAAGGTCTGCTCCTTTGTGATTCTGCAACAGTCTGCATTCCTTTCCCAGTCCCAGTCCCAGTCCCAGTCCCACAGGACCTGGACTTAATAGTCCATCTGTGCAGGCTGACTCCAGACCCAGACTTGGAGATTACACCAGTCCTCCCTCAGGTGTCGTGCTGCCTATTGTTCTGGATCAAAAGACCCTGTGTTGGAATTCTTGACCTGGTGACGAGCGCAGGAAGTTAATTATGACACACACACACACACACACACACACACACACACACACACACACACACACACACACACACACACACACACACACACACACACACACGATAAGAAGAACCTGCTTAATATTCACAGAATGAATGGAAATGGCACAAAGACCAGGGTGGGGGTCCAGGGTCCAGGGACTCGGTGCTCTTGAGGAGGCGGGCCATGAAAAATTGGCATAAATTGACTCGGGGATTCCATCATGATAACGACTCCACTTGTTGGGTCTGAAGGCCCCGCGTCCATCCTGTGGCCTTCAGAGACCGTGGTCACGGTCCAGGTGGTCCTCGTGGAAATGTGCTGTGAGATTTGTGACCTTTGGCCAAGGTGATGCAATCACTTAAGGCTAAGTTAGAGGCGGATTTTCACTCAACTTTCATGAAATGTCAGAAATGGGATAAGGATGTCTACGCAGGGCCGCCCCTCCTTATGCGTGGGGCCTCGCCATCCTTTAGGGGCCTTGGTTTACGTGAATAAGGGTCTGTAAAATTTAGGGGAAGATGGTCCTATATGGGGACTTTTGACAATTTTAGGGAAGTATGTAGTAGTCTATTTTGGACCTTAAGCAGAAAATGGTCCTATTTGGGGTCCTTTAAGCCCTTTAGGGGAAGATGGTCCTATTTGGGGTTTTATGACCTTTAAGAGAAGATGGTCCTATTTAGGGTTAAAGACCTTTAGGGGAAGATGGTCCTATTTGGGATCCTTTGACACCTTTAAGAGAAGATGGTCCTATTTGGGGTACTTTGGGACCTGTAAGGGAAGATGGTCCTATTTAGGGTCCTTTAAGACCTTTTTGGGAAATATTGTTCTATTTGGGTTACTTTGGGAACTTTAGGGGAAAATGGTCCTATTTGGGGTCCTTAAAGACCTTTAAGGGTAGATGGTCTTATTGGGGTACATTGGGACTTTTAGGGGAAGATGGTCCTATTTGGGGTACTCTGGTACCTTTAAGGGAAGATGGTCCTATTTGGGGTCCTTAAAGACCTTTAGGGGAAGATGGTCCTATTAGGGGTATTCTGGCAACTTTAAGAGAAGATGGTCCTGTTTATGGTCCTTTAAGCCCTTTAGGGGAAGATGGTCCTATTTGGGGTCCTTTAAGATCTTTAGGGGAAGATTGTCCTATTTGGGGTCCTTTAAGCCCTTAAGGGGAAGATGGTCCTATTCGGGGTCCTTTAAGATCTTTAGGGGAGATGGTCCTATTTGGGGTATTGTGGCAACTTTAAGAGAAGATGGTCCTGTTTATGGTCCTTTAAGCCCTTTAGGGGAAGATGGTCCTATTTTGGGTCCTTTAAGATCTTTAGGGGAAGATGGTCCTATTTGGGGTCCTTTAAGATCTTTAGGGGAGATGGTCCTATTTGGGGTCCTTTAAGACCTTTAGGGGAAGATGGTTCTATTTGGGGTATTGTGGCAACTTTAAGAGAAGATGGTCCTGTTTATGGTCCTTTAAGCCCTTTAGGGGAAGATGGTCCTATTTGGGGTCCTTTAAGATCTTTAGGGGAAGATGGTCCTATTTGGGGTCCTTTAAGCCCTTAAGGGGAAGATGGTCCTATTTGGGGTCCTTTAAGATCTTTAGGGGAAGATGGTCCTATTTGGGGTCCTTAAAGACCTTTAGGGGAAGATGGTCCTATTAGGGGTATTCTGGCAACTTTAAGAGAAGATGATCCTGTTTATGGTCCTTTAAGCCCTTTAGGGGAAGATGGTCCTATTTTGGGTCCTTTAAGATCTTTAGGGGAAGATGGTCCTATTTGGGGTCCTTTAAGCCCTTAAGGGGAAGATGGTCCTATTCGGGGTCCTTTAAGATCTTTAGGGGAGATGGTCCTATTTGGGGTCCTTTAAGACCTTTAGGGGAAGATGGTCCTATTTGGGGTATTGTGGCACCTTTAAGAGAAGATGGTCCTGTTTATGGTCCTTTAAGCCCTTTAGGGGAAGATAGTCCTATTTGGGGTCCTTTAAGCCCTTTAGGGGAAGATGGTCCTATTTGGGGTCCTTAAAAACCTTTAGGGGAAGATGGTCCTATTTGGGGTCCTTTAAGATCTTTAGGGGAAATGGTCCTATTTGGGGTCCTTTAAGACCTTTAGGGTAAGATGGTCCTATTTAGGGTCTTTTGGCACCTTTAAGAGAAGATAGTCCTATTTGCGGTACTTTAAGACCTTTAGCAGAAGATGGTTTTGTTTTGGGTACTTCGGCACCTTTAAAAGAAGATGGTCCTGTTTGGTGTACTTTGGCGCCTTTAGGGAAAGATGGTCCTATTTGGAATACTTGAGCACCTTTAGGGGAAGGGGGTCTTATTTGGGGTTATTTGGCATCTTAAAGGGAAGATGGTCCTAATTGGGGTAGTTTATGACCTTTAGGGGAGAATGGTCTTATTTAGGGTACTTTAAGACCTATAGTTAAGATGGTCCTATTTGGGATACATTGGCACCTTGAGGGTAGCATGGTCTTATTTGGGGTTCTTTGGCTCCTTTGGGGGAATAAGGTCCTAACTGGGGTACTTGGCCACCTTTAGGGGATAATAGTCTTATTTGGGGTATTTTGGTACCTTTAGGGAAAGATGGTGTTAATTTGGATTTTTAAAGAAAGGTGGTCTTATTTGGAGTACTTTGCCACCTGGTCTGATTTTGGGTATTGTGGTACCTTTAGTGAAAGATGGTCTTAATTTGGGTTGTTTAGGACCTTTTAAAGGAAGATGGTCCTATTTGGAACTTTTTGGCACCTTTAGGGGTAGATGGTCTTATTTGGGGTTCTTTGGCATCTTTAAGGGACGATGGTCCTAATTGGGGTAGTTTATGACCTTTAGGCTGAAGATGGTCTTATTTGGGGTCCTTTGGCTCCTTTTGGGGAATAGAGTCCTAACTGTGGCACGGTGCCACTTGTAGGGGAGTATGGTCTTATTTGGGGTCCTTTGGGGGAATAGGGTCCTAACTGGGGTAGTTTATGACCTTTAGGAGAAGATGGTCTTGTTTGGGGTCCTCTGGCTCCTTTGGGGGAATAGGGCCATAATTGGGGTACTTTGCCACCTTTACGGGACAGTGGTCTTATTTGGGGTATTTTGGTACTTTTAGGGAAATATGGTTCGTACTTTGGGTTGTTTAGGATCTTTAAAGGAAGATGGTCCTATTTGGGGTAGTTTATGACATTTAGGGGAAGATGGTCTTATTTGGGGTTCTTTAAGACCTATAGTTAAGATGGCCCTTTTTTGGATAAATTTGCACCTTGAGGGTAGCATGGTCTTATTTCGGATCCTTTGGGGGAATAGGGTCCTAACTGGGGTACTTTTCCACCTTTAGGGGATAATGATCTTATTTGGGGTATTTTGGTACCTTTAGGAAAAGATGGTCTTAATTTGGATTTTTAAAGAAAGGTGGTCTTATTTGGGGTACTTTGCCACCTGGTCTGATTTTGGGTATTTTGGTACCTTTAGTGAAAGATGGTCTTAATTTGGGTTGATAGGACCTTTTAAAGTAAGATGGTCCTATTTGGAACTTTTTGGCACCTTTAGGGGTAGATGGTCTTATTTGGGGTTCTTTGGCATCTTTAAGGGACGATGGTCCTAATTGGGGTAGTTTATGACCTTTAGGCTGAAGATGGTCTTATTTGGGGTCCTTTGGCTCCTTTTGGGGAATAGAGTCCCAACTGTGGCACTGTGCCACTTGTAGGGGATAATGGTCTTATTTGGGGTATTTTGGTACCTTTAGGGAAATATGGTTCTTACTTTGGGTTGTTTGGGATCTTTAAAGGAAGATGGTCATATTTGGAACACTTTGGCACCTTGAGGGGAGTATGGTCTTATTTGGGGTCCTTTGGGGGAATAGGGTCCTAACTGGGGTAGTTTATAACCTTTAGGAGAAGATGGTCTTGTTTGGGGTCCTCTGGCTCCTTTGGGGGAATAGGGCCATAATTGGGGTACTTTGCCACCTTTACGGGACAGTGGTCTTATTTGGGGCATTTTGGTACTTTTAGGGAAATATGGTTCGTACTTTGGGTTGTTTCGGATCTTTAAAGGAAGATGGTCCTATTTGGGGTAGTTTATGACCTTTAGGGGAAGATGGTCTTATTTGGGGTTCTTTAAGACCTATAGTTAAGATGGCCCTTTTTTGGATAAATTGGCACTTTGAGGGTAGCATGGTCTTATTTGGGATCCTTTGGGGGAATAGGGTCCTAACTGGGGCACTTTTCCACCTTTAGGGGATAATGGTCTTATTTGGGGTATTTTGGTACCTTTACGGAAAGATGGTCTTAATTTGGATCTTTAAAGAAAGGTGGTCCTATTTGGGGTTCTTTAGGACCTTCAGTCCTATTTTGTTGTTTTTTTGGCAACCTTTAGGGGGAATTTGGTCCTATTTAGGCTCATTTCGGACCTTTGCGTCGGTCCTTTCCTGAGTCCACAGACTCTCTCGTGTACAAGTGCATAGCCCCCCGTAACTTTAAATCTCTAAACTTGTCTTTCCTTGTCGACTGGAACTTGTCCTCTTGCTGTAGCTCAGCTGTCCCCGCTTCAAAGGACAGGACGGCCAGGTCATTGCGGCACAAAAACAAAGCCAGGAAGTATATCCTCCTTTTCTTTTCTGCTGGAAGAATGGACAGTCTTGGGGGGGGGGCGACTCCTGACCTGAACCCCCTCCCTCGCTCTCGGGCTGCTCCTATGCTAATTTACAAGCGCCGCCATCCATCCTCCCTTCCTCCCTCCCTCCCTCCCTGCCTCAGTCCCTCTTCTGCCTTCCTCTATCGCCGCCTCACTCCTGGGAAGTTGCGGAGCAGACGAGCCGGAGGAGCGGCGTCAGCTGACTGCCCGTCCTCCAATGAGTCGAGCGGCGGTGTGTCGGAGCGGCTGCTCGGCTGGCGTCAGATGCTGAGCCCGAGGGGCGGGAGGTCGAGCGGGGGGGGGGGGGGCGGTTCTGGCCAGCGCTGCACGGCTCTGCGGCGTCGCCACCATGGACCACTCCAGCATTCTGAGGCGGCGAGGGCTACAGGTAGGCGGGACGACGGCGCCGCAGCAGCGTTTGTTTTCTTACGCCGTCTCTGAGTGGAGGCTCGGATCTTTGACTGCTCAAGTTGCTGTGACTTTTGTCTCCTTCCTGTCGGGTAGCCGAGCAGAATGGATGATGTTGTCTAATGAAGGCAGCAGTAGACACTTTATTGACGGCATGATAATGAAGTGCACGCCTCTTCGCCTCCATTGTTAGATTGTCGTACAATGCAGCGTGTTGTCCAATCAGCAACTTGAACTGCACTTGGATTTCGTCCGTTTACGTGTTTGCCCTCATCTCTTAGCGAGGTTTTTCATGCAACGCAAAGTTTTTCTTTGGACCATTAAAGCTGCTGAACCGAACAAAAGATCGGCTTTGTTGACGTAACGAGACTCGATTGTCTTCTGAGATGTTTTTTGGAAGTGCACACCTCTTCGCCTCCATTGTTAGATTGTTGTCCAATCAGCAACTTGAACTGCACATGAATTTCGTCCGTTTACGTGTTTGCCCTCACCTCTTAGCGAGGTTTTTCATGCAACGCAAAGTTTTTCTTTGGACCATTAAAGCTGCTGAACCGAACAAAAGATCGGCTTTGTTGACGTAACGAGACTCGATTGTCTTCTGAGATGTTTTTGGAAGTGCACGCCTCTTCGCCTCCATTGTTAGATTGTTGTCCTATCAGCAACTTGAACTGCACTTGGATTTCGGTTATTTACGTGTTTGCACTCACCTCTTAGCGAGGTTTTTCAAGCAACGTGAAGTTTTTCTTTGAATCTTTAAAGCTGCTGAACCGAACAAAAGATCGGCTTTGTTGACGTAACGAGACTCGATTGTCTTCTGAGATGTTTTTGGAAGTGCACGCCTCTTCGTCTCCATTGCTAGATTGTTATCCAATCAGCAACTTGAACTGCACTTGGATTTCGTCCGTTTACGTGTTTGCCCTCATCTCTTAGCGAGGTTTTTTGTGTGACTCAAAGTTTTTCTTTGGAACATTGAAGCTGCTGAACCGAACAAAAGATCGGCTTTGTTGACGTAACGAGACTCGATTGTCTTCTGAGATGTTTTTGGAAGTGCACGCCTCTTCGTCTCCATTGTTAGATTGTTGTCCTATCAGCAACTTGAACTGCACTTGGATTTCGGTTATTTACGTGTTTGCACTCACCTCTTAGCGAGGTTTTTCAAGCAACGTGAAGTTTTTCTTTGGAAGGTTAAAGCTGCTGAACCTAACTAAAGATCGGCTTTGTTGACGTAACGAGACTCGATTGTCTACTGAGATTTTTTTTGGACATTTTGCGTGACTTTTCACGCAGCGTGCAATGATAAGTGCGCTGAAGACGTGGACTTTGGGAATGTTGTTGCTCTCCTGGTCGTCTCTCGCCAACCGCCGCCGAGGTCGCTTTCGCTGCCGAAAACCGGACACAAAAAAAAAGGCTGTTCGAACGATTTCCGTGGAACTTTCCGGCGAAGCGAGGCCGCGGTTTGCGGGAGAAGTGGTGACATTCTGATGCCAGTCCGGGAATGAATGAATTTTCAAGTCCAGTGGAAGATTAGTTTGCTGGTCTAGTTGAGTTGAGTCTTTATTTGAAGGGACAAAGACCAAAGACCAAAGACAGATATGGTCTGGTTTCCATCTGTGGTCCGACGTTACCTGAACGAAAAATGTACAAAAACGTGCGATGCGATTATAAGTGTTGGAAACAACGTCACCTCTTTGTTCCACTCATTCGTGCGCTCCAACACGTATCCGCCGTGGCAACGTGGCGGCCACGCTTCACTGCCATTTGTCAGGCACTTTGCACGCTGACATCATCTCCGTATGATGTCATGACATCATCTCCATATGACGTCATGCTACCATAAAACTAACGTTGTCTTACCCGAGTTCAGTGGGGGTTGTTCGGTCTTCCTGCTTAACCTTTCACACGCATACAAAAAACTGTAAGTAAATTATTATTATTTTATTTGATCTTTTAATTTGTGTATTTAATTTAATTTTATTTAATTATTATTTTTATATATTTTTTTTCAATTATTATTATTTTTGTATTTTTTTGGTTAAATTTTTTTTTATTTTTTTTAAAGAATCATTTAAAAAATACATATAAAAATAATAAAATAAAATAAAATACACAAATTAAAAGATTAAATAAAATAATAAGGTATATACCTCAATAATAGTTTAGTACTTGATGCATGCTAACATTAGCATCCTAGCATTTTATAAAAATGTTCAGGTATTGCGTATTTTAACTTAGGAGTTAATGTATCAGTATTTTAGCTCTGTGGTGTTTAAAGTGCGGCCCGTGGCTAATTTTAGCTATTTTTGCTTATTTTGCAACGTCAGTGTCAAATATTTTGTCGCTTGACGAGGGATGCCTGTTAGCATGCTAACGTTAGTATGCTAGATGTTGTTGTTGCCTGCTCATTTTGTAGGTATATCCCTCAAATTATATTTTATTAATTGGTCCATGCTAACATTAGCATCATAGCCTTTTAAAAAATGTTCAGGTACACACCCTAAATTAATATATTTTGGTGCTTGACACACGTTATAGTTAGCATTTTAGCTTGTTTTTAGCTAATTTAGCAGGCATACACCTCAGTGTCATATATTTTGTTACTTTACGAAGGATACCTGTTAGCATGCTAACATGCTAACGTTAGTATGCTGGATTGTGTTGTTAGCTAATTTTGTAGGTATATACTTCAGTCATATTTTAGTACTTGATGCATGCTAACATTAGCATCCTAGCATTAAAAAAAAAAGTTCAGGTACACACCCTAAATTAATATATTTTGGTGCTTGACACACGTTATCGTTAGCATGTTAGCTTTTTTTAAGCTAATTTAGCAGGTATACACCTCAGTGTCATATATTTTGTTACTTGACGAAGGATACCTGTTAGCATTCTAACGTTAGTATGCTAGATGTTGTTGTTGGCTCATTTTGTAGGTACATACCTCAAATTATATTTTATTAATTGGTCCATGCTAACATTAGCATCGTAGCATTTGAAAAAAATGTTCAGGTACACACCTGAAATTAATATATTTTGGCGCTTGACACCTGTTTTAGTTAGCATTTGTAGCTAATTTAGCAGGTATACACCTCAGAGTCATACAGTATATTTTGTTACTTGACGAAGGATACCTGTTGGCATGCTAACATTAGTATGCTAGATTGTGTTGTTAGCTACTTTTGTAGTTATATACCTCAGTCATATTTTAGTGCTTGATGCATGCTAACATTAGCATCCTAGCATTTGGAAAAATTTTCAGGAACACACCTGAAATTAATATATTTTGGTGCTTGACACACGTTATCGTTAGCATGTTAGCTTGTTTTTAGCTAGTTTAGCAGGTATACACCTCAGTGTCATATATTTTGTTGCTTGACGAAGGATACCTGTTAGCATGCTAACGTTAGTATGCTAGATTGTGTTGTTAGCTACTTTTGTAGGTATATACCTCAGTCATATTTTAGTACTTGATGCATGCTAACATTAGCATCCTAGCATTAACAAAAAAATGTTCAGGTACACACCTGAAATTAATATATTTTGGTGCTTGACACACGTTATAGTTAGCATTTGTAGCTAATTTAGCAGGTATACACCCTTAACGTCATATATTTTGTTACTTTACGAAGGATAGCTGTTAGCATGCTTACGTTAGCATGCTAGATTGTGTTGTTAGCTACTTTTGTAGGTATATACCTCAGTCATATTTTAGTTTGATGCATGCTAACATTAGCATCCTAGCATTTAATTTTTTTTTTCAGGTACACAACTTAAATTCATATAATTTGGTGCTTGACACACGTTATAGTTAGCATTTGTAGCTAATTTAGCAGGTATACACCCTTAACGTCATATATTTTGTTACTTTACGAGGGATAGCTGTTAGCATGCTTACGTTAGCATGATAGATTGTGTTGTTAGCTACTTTTGTAGGTATATACCTCAGTCATATTTTAGTTTGATGCATGCTAACATTAGCACTCTAGCATTTAATTTTTTTTTTCAGGTACACACCTTAAATTAATATAATTTGGTGCTTGACACATGTTATAGTAAGCATTTGTAGCTAATTTAGCAGGTATACACCTCAGTGTCATATATTGTGTTACTTGACAAAGGATACCTGTTAGCATGCTAACGTTAGTATGCTAGATTGTGTTGTTAGCTAATTTTGTAGGTTTATACTTCAGTCATATTTTAGTATTTGATGCATGCTAACATTAGCATCCTAGCATTTATAAAAATGTTCAGGTACACAACTGAAATTAATATATTTTTGTGCTTGACACACGTTATAGTTAGCATTTGTAGCTAATTTAGCAGGTATACACCTCAGTGTCACATATTTTGTTACTTTACGAAAGATACCTGTTAGCATGCTAACGTTAGTATGCTAGATTGTGTTGTTAGGTAATTTTGTAGGTATATACCTTAGTCATATTTTAGTACTTGATGCATGCTAACATTAGTATCCTAGCATTTTGAGAAAAATGTTCAGGTACACACCTGAAATGAATATATTTTGGTGCTTGACACCTGTTGTCGTTAGCATTTGTAGCTAATTTAGCAGGTATACACCTCAGTGTCATATATTTTGTTACTTGACGAAGGATACCTGTTAGCATGCTAACGTTAGCATGCTAGATTGTGTTGTTAGGTAATTTTGTAGGTTATACTTCAGTCATATTTTAGTATTTGATGCATGCTAACATTAGCATCCTAGCATTTATAAAAATGTTCATTTACACAACTGAAATTAATATATTTTGGTGCTTGACACACGTTATAGTTAGCATTTGTAGCTAATTTAGCAAGCATACACCTCAGTGTCATATATTTTGTTACTTTACGAAGGATACCTGTTAGCATGCTAACGTTAGTATGCTAGATTGTGTTGTTAGGTAATTTTGTAGGTATATACCTTAGTCATATTTTAGTACTTGATGCATGCTAACATTAGTATCCTAGCATTTTGAGAAAAATGTTCAGGTACACACCTGAAATGAATATATTTTGGTGCTTGACACCTGTTGTCGTTAGCATTTGTAGCTAATTTAGCAGGTATACACCTCAGTGTCATATATTTTGTTACTTGACGAAGGATACCTGTTAGCATGTTAACGTTAGCATGCTAGATTGTGTTGTTAGGTAATTTTGTAGGTTTATATTTCAGTCATATTTTAGTATTTGATGCATGCTAACATTAGCATCCTAGCATTTATACAAATGTTCTGGTACACAACTGAAATTAATATATTTTTGTGCTTGACACACGTTATGGTTAGCATTTGTAGCTAATTTAGCAGTTATACACCTGAGTGTCATGTATTTTGTTACTTGACGAAGGATACCTGTTAGCATGCTAACGTTAGTATGCTAGATTGTGTTGTTAGCTAATTTTGTAGGTATATACCTTAGTCATATTTTAGTACTTGATGCATGCTAACATTAGCATCCTAGCATTTTGAAAAAAAATGTTCAGGTACACACCTGAAATGAATATATTTTGGTGCTTGACACCTGTTGTAGTTAGCATTTGTAGCTAATTTAGCAGGTATACACCTCAGTGTCATATATTTTGTTACTTGACGAAGGATACCTGTTAGCATGCTAGGTTGTGTTGTTAGGTAATTTTGTAGGTACTGTATATACCTTAGTCATATTTTAGTACTTGATGCATGCTAACATTAGCATCCTAGCATTTGGAAAAAAATGTTCAGGTACACACCTGAAATGAATATATTTTGGTGCTT
>NC_084738.1:79303867-79311367 GCF_033978785.1 Entelurus aequoreus | reverse complement strand
ACGTACGTATGTACGTACGTACGTATGTATGTATGTCCAAACGAGTGCTGATAGACGTGTGTGTGTGAGTGTAGTTGACAGTTTGGTTAATCATTCATTGGTCAATATTGACTTTGGTTTGTGCCTATTGTGTTTTGTTTCCTCTCAATGAACAAAGTTTGACCTGAAAATCTTCACACTTTGTCAGAAATTATTTTGTTTTACTCTGCAATTTTTTTGTTTGAGTAAAATAATAGTCAGGAAGTACAGTAATGATCCAAGCAGTAGTCAGGAAGTACAGTATTGATCCAAACTGTAGTCAGGAAGTACAGTATTGATCCTAACAATAGTCAGGAAGTACAGTATTAATCCAAACAATAGTCAGGAAGTACAGTATTGATCCAAACAATAGTCAGGAAATACAGTATTGATCCTAACAATAGTCAGGAAGTACAGTATTAATCCAAACAATAGTCAGGAAGTACAGTATTGATCCTAACTATAGTCAGGAAGTACAGTATTGATTCAAATAACAGTCAGGAAGTACAGTATTGATCCTAACAATATTCAGGAAGTACAGTATTAATCCAAACAATAGTCAGGAAGTACAGTATTGATCCTAACTATAGTCAGGAAGTACAGTATTGATCCAAACAATAGTCAGGAAGTACAGTATTGATCCTAACAATAGTCAGGAAGTACAGTATTGATCTTATTAATATTCAGGAAGTACAATATTGATCCTAACAATAGTCAGGAAGTACAGTATTAATCCAAACAATAGTCAGGAAGTACAGTATTGATCCTAACTATAGTCAGGAAGTACAGTATTGATCCTAACAATAATCAGGAAGTACAGTATTGATCCGGACTATAGTCAGGAAGTACAGTATTGATCCAAACTACAGTCAGGAAGTACAGTATTGATCCTAACAATAGTCAGGAAGTACAGTATTGATCCTAACAATAGTCAGGAAGTACAGTATTGATCCAAACTACAGTCAGGAAGTACAGTATTGATCCTAACAATAGTCAGGAAGTACAGTATTAATCCAAACAATAGTCAGGAAATACAGTATTGATCCTAACAATAGTCAGGAAGTACAGTATTGATCCAAACTACAGTCAGGAAGTACAGTATTGATCCTATTAATAGTGAGGAAGTACAGTATTGATGCAAACAGTAGTCAGGAAGTACAGTTTTGATCCTAACAATAGTCAGGAAGTACAGTATTAATCCAAACAATGGTCAGGAAGTACAATATTGATCCAAACAATAGTCAGGAAGTACAGTATTGATCCAAACAACAGTCAGGAAGTACAGTATTGATCCTAACAATAGTCAGGAAGTACAGTATTGATCAAAACTATAGTCAGGAAGTGCTTTATTGATCAAAACTATAGCAAGGAAGTACAGTATTGATCCTATTAATAGTCAGGAAGTACAGTATTGATCAAAAATATATAGTCAGGGAGTACAGTATTGATCCTATTAATAGTCAGGAAGTACAGTATTGATCCTAACTGTAGTCAGGAAGTACAGTATTGATCCAAACAATAGTCAGGAAGTACATTATTAATCCAAACAATAGTCAGGAAGTACAGTATTGATCAAAACTATAGTCAGGAAGTACAGTATTGATCCTAACTATAGTCAGGAAGTACAGTATTGATCCTATTAATAGTCAGGAAGTACAGTATTGATCCTAACTATAGTCAGGAAGTACAGTATTGATCCTATTAATAGTCAGGAAGTACAGTTTTGATCCAAACAATAGTCAGGAAGTACAGTATTAATCCAAACAATAGTCAGGAAGTACGGTATTGATCAAAACTATAGTCAGGAAGTACAGTATTGATCCTAACTATAGTCAGGAAGTACAGTATTGATCCTATTAATAGTCAGGAAGTACAGTATTGATCCTATTAATAGTCAGGAAGTACAGTATTGATCCAAACAATAGTCAGGAAGTACAGTATTGATCCTATTAATAGTCAGGAAGTACAGTATTGATCCAAACAATAGTCAGGAAGTACAGTATTAATCCAAACAATAGTCAGGAAGTACAGTATTGATCCAAACAATAGTCAGGAAGTACAGTATTGATCCTATTAATAGTCAGGAAGTACAGTATTGATCCTAACAATAGTCAGGAAGTACAGTATTGATCAAGAGCAGTACTCAATATTTGTGTATTATTGTCACTAAAAAGTCTAAAATTTAGAGACACCTTTTCATGTAACAAGATGCAAAAGTGTCTTCAAACTTAATATAAATGTTTTTCCCCCGGTGCATTTCAAAGCTTGTGGAAGCGTGCTGCATACTTCATTTCCCGCGCCGATGACGACGCACCCGACGGCTAATAATGATAATGTTAATAATAATGTGTTGCATCCATCTTTGTCATGCACATCGCTGCCAGCTGGTGGTGTTGGGGGGGGGGGGGGGGGGGAACGCAGGGGGACGGGGCGGGGGTCGATTGTGAAGGCGCAAAGGGGGAGGGGCTATTGTCCTGGCCAGGATCTTGTTTGACAGCGTCAAGGTGCAAGGAGCACGACTGGACTCGCCACCAGCGCCTTTTCTTCTTCCCTCGGTCTAGTTTCAGCCCCCGTGTGTATGTGTGTGTGTGTCTGTGTGTGCGTGTGTGTGTGTGTTGGCCTCATGTCTGGGCTCTTTGTCAGCGCGCGGGGGTGCGGGGAATGTGTATCATGGCCTGAATAGCACGCAGGACTCAGCCATGAAGGCACAGCGAGAACGTCTGAGGATCCCCGGTCTGACGCTGGAGTGAGTACATGTTGTTAGCCTTAGCATCTGCGGCAGGAAGTCTCTTTTCCTGTGTGTGTGTGTGTGTGTGTGTGTGTGTGTGTGTGTGATGCACATGCCGCAATGACAACACACACGCATGCATAGAACACACACACACACACACGCTGTGATGAACGCAAGTCGTGACCGATCAGACGCATGTTTTTGTTCCGACATTTTTGTTCCGCCCGCCAGGCATTTGTCCCGCTTCTATTTTTTGGGGGGAGGAAGGAGCCACTTCTTCACGCTTTAAAGCGAAACAAGAAGTCAAGGTTATTCCATTCATGACTCGACACATTCATGAGGTCATCCACTCGTTACGTCATGGCCGGCACATCACCCGCCTCACCCGGGGGTAGGGGGGTCCGCACCTGGTCCACCCAGGGCCGCAGAACGGGGAGTTCAAGTGTGCGGGGGCCATTTTGATATTTTTTCATTTCGTATAAAAACAAAAAATAAATGTTGAAAACAGACCCGAACTATGTAGCCGCACCGGTATATAAGCCACACCCACAAATGTTTTAGAAGAAAAATAATTATTCCCATATCTTAGCCGCATATATATATATATATATATATATCTATATCTATATATATATATATATCTATATATATATATATATATATCTATATATATATATATATAGATATATATATATATATCTAGATATATATATATATATCTAGATATATATATAGATATATATATATATATATATAGATATATATATATATATATATATATATAGATATATATATATATATACGTTGTGTAATGAGTTATTTACATCCCTTAATTGTTTCCAAACGGCAGTAAAACGGCCGATCAAACAAAACAGAAGTCATGGTCATGGACCCACTAGCTGCGGAAGCTAGCTCTCCAATCAACTAAACAGACTCAATAACCCCACGGTGATGTTTTGGTGAATACTAATAATAATAATACTAAAACAGACACTCGTAAACGTGTTAGCATATTAGCTAATGCTAGCGTGACTACATTACGATAGCACATACAAATATGCATGAAAACACCCCTAAAGACATCCCAAATGGGACGGTTTTAGTAAGTAAGAATAGTTTTAGTTATATTGTAAAACTCACAAACGTTGCTGGGAGGGACGAATGACGAATCCATACGAATAGAAACGCTATGGACGGCCAGAAAAGAGAACGGCACTTCCAAACTTCCACAAAATGTTTTAAGAAAAATGATTCTTCCCATATCTTATCCGCGGATGTGTATATACGGTGTGAAATGAGTTATTTACACAGAAATGTTTGTTTACATACCTTCATTGTTTCCAAACGGCAGTAAAACGGCTGATCAAACAAAACAGAAGTCATGGTCATGGACCTACTAGCTGCGGAAGCTAGCTCTCTAATCAGCTAAACAGACTCAATAACGCCACGGTGATGTTTTGGTCAATACTAATAATAATACTAACACAGACACTCGTAAACATGGTAGCATATTAGCTAATGCTAACAGCGTACAAATATGCATGAAAACACTGCTACAGACATCACACATGGGACGGTTTAGTAAGTAAGAATTATTTTAGTTATATTGTAAAACTTACAAACGTAGCTGGGAGGGATGAATGAAGAATCCATACAAGTAGAAACGCTATGGACGGCCAGAAGAGAGAACGGCATTTCCGCCCTTCCAAAAAGTTTTAGAAGAAAAATAATTATTCCCATATCTTACCCGCGGGTATGTATATACGGTGTGAAATGAGTTATTTACACAGCAATTTTTATTTACATACCTTAATTGTTTCCAAACGGCAGTAAAACGGCCGATCAAACAAAACAGAAGTCATGGTCATGGACCCACTAGCTGCGGAAGCTAGCTCTCCAATCAACTAAACAGACTCAATAACCCCACGGTGATGTTTTGGTGAATACTAATAATAATAATACTAAAACAGACACTCGTAAACGTGTTAGCATATTAGCTAATGCTAGCTTGACTACATTACGATAGCACATGCAAATATGCATGAAAACACCCCTAAAGACATCCCAAATGGGACGGTTTTAGTAAGTAAGAATAGTTTTAGTTATATTGTAAAACTCACAAACGTTGCTGGGAGGGACGAATGACGAATCCATACGAGTAGAAACGCTATGGACGGCCAGAAAAGAGAACGGCACTTCCAAACTTCCACAAAATGTTTTAAGAAAAATGATTCTTCCCATATCTTACCCGCGGATGTGTATATACGGTGTGAAATGAGTTATTTACACAGAAATGTTTGTTTACATACCTTCATTGTTTCCAAACGGCAGTAAAACAGCTGATCAAACAAAACAGAAGTCATGGTCATGGACCTACTAGCTGCGGAAGCTAGCTCTCTAATCAGCTAAACAGACTCAATAACGCCACGGTGATGTTTTGGTCAATACTAATAATAATACTAACACAGACACTCGTAAACATGGTAGCATATTAGCTAATGCTAACAGCGTACAAATATGCATGAAAACACTGCTACAGACATCACACATGGGACGGTTTAGTAAGTAAGAATTATTTTAGTTATATTGTAAAACTTACAAACGTTGCTGGGAGGGATGAATGAAGAATCCATACAAGTAGAAACGCTATGGACGGCCAGAAGAGGGAACGGCATTTCCGCCCTTCCAAAAAGTTTTAGAAGAAAAATAATTATTCCCATATCTTACCCGCGGGTATGTATATACGGTGTGAAGTGAGTTATTTACACAGCAATTTTTATTTACATACCTTAATTGTTTCCAAACGGCAGTAAAACGGACGATCAAACAAAACAGAAGTCATGGTCATGGACCCACTAGCTGCGCAAGCTAGCTCTCCAATCAGCTGAACAGATCCAATAACTCCACGGTGATGTTTTGGTGAATACTAATAATAATAATACTAAAACAGACCCTCGTAAACTTGTTAGCATATCAACTAATGCTAACAGCGTACAAATATGCATGAAAACACTGCTACAGACATCACACATGGGATGGTTTAGTAAGTAAGAATAGTTTTAGTTAAATTGTAAAACTCACAAACGTTGCTGGGAGGGATGAATGAAGAATCCATACGAGCAGAAACGCTATGGACGGCCAGAAGAGAGAACGACACTTCCGCACTTCCACAATTTTTTTTAAGAAAAATTATTCTTCCCATATCTTAGCCGCATATATATATACTGTATATACGTTGTGAAATTAGTTATCTACACAGAAATGTTTGTTTACATACCTTAATTGTTTCCAAACGGCAGTAAAATGGCTGATCAAACAAAACAGAAGTCATGGTCATGGACCCACTAGCTGCGCAAGCTAGCTCTCCAATCAGCTGAACAGACTCAATAACTCCACGGTGACGTTTTGGTGAATTTACTAATAATAATAATACTAACACAGACACTCGTAAACTTGTTAGCATATTAGCTAATGCTAACTAGCTTGATTACATTATGATAGCACGTACAAATATGCATGAAAACACTCCACTAGACATCACACATGGGACGCTTTAGTAAGTAAGAATTATTTTAGTTATATTGTAAAATTTACAAACGTTGCGTCAAGTACGAAAACATACTACTCTCAAGTGGGTACCTGAAAATGTGTTGAACATGCTAGGATGCTAATCTTAGCATGCATTAACTACCAAAATAGGTATATACCTACAAAATTTCCTGGAAAAAAAGTTAGCATACTAACGTTAGCATGCCAACAGGTATCATTCATGAAGTAACAAAATATGACACAGGGGTGTGTACCTGTTAAATTAGCTTTAAAAATGTAGCAAGCTAAAATGCTAACCGTAACATGCATCAAGTATCAAAAATATATTACTCTGTGTGTACCTGAGAATGTGTTTAAAATGCTAGGATGCTAATCTTAGCATGCATTAACTACCAAAATATGACAGAGGTATATACCTACAAAATTGCCTGGAAAAAAAGTTAGCATACTAACGTTAGCAGGCCAACAGGTATCATTTATGAAGTAACAAAATATGACACTGTTAAATTAGCTAAAAAAAATAGCATGCTAAAATGCTAATTGTAACATGCATCAAGTACCAAAATATATTACTCTGAGGTGTGTACTTGAGAATGTGTTTACAATGCTAGGATGCTAATGTTAGCATGCATTAACTACCAAAATATGGCTGAGGTATATACCTACAAAATTGCCTGAAAAAAAGTTAGCATAATATGCTAACTTTTTTTTCTTATTGCTATAACGTTAGCAATCCAACAGGTATCATTCATGAAGTAACAAAATATGACACTGTTAAATTAGCTAAAAAAAAATAGCATGCTAAAATGCTAATTGTAACATGCGTCAAGTACCAAAAATATATTACTCTGAGGTGTGTACCTGAGAATGTGTTTAAAATGCTAGGATACTAATGTTAGCATGCATTAACCCTACAAAATTGCCTGAAAAAAGGTATCATTCATGAAGTAACACAATATGACACTGAGGTACTTGTTAAATTAGCTAAAAAATGTAGCATGCTAAAATGCTAATTGTAACATGCGTCAAGTACCAAAATAGATTACTCTGAGGTGTGTACCTGAGAATGTGTTTAAAATGCTAGGATGCTAATGTTAGCATGCATCAACTACCAAAATATGACTGAGGTATATACCTACAAAATTGCCTGGAAAAAAAGGTAGCATAATATGCTAACTTTTTTTCTTATTGCTATAACGTTA
>NC_084738.1:79291367-79298867 GCF_033978785.1 Entelurus aequoreus | reverse complement strand
TGTGTTTATATATACATGTATATATACATACATACATACAGTACATGTATATATGTTTATATATATCTATATGTGTATATATGTTTATATATGTATATGTGCGCATATATGTGTATAGAAATGTATATATATGTGTATGTATGTGTATATACAGTATGTATATGTATATTTGTTTATATATGTATATATATATATATATACATGTTTATATATGTATTATGTATGTATATGTGTGTGTATATATACATCTATATATATATATATATATGTGTGTGTGTATGTATATATACATATAAATATGTATATATACATATATATACATACATGTGTGTATGTTTGTTTATATATATATATATATATATCATACATCATACATCATATAGTAGATGTAGATGATCATATCTGCTGTACAGATTGACTTTAGAAAAGAGAAGTGTTGGATACTTCTCTTGTTGCCTTATTTGTATTTGACTATTACATTTTTGGGTAGATCTTTGTCAAACAAAACCAGTTTTCTTTTCAGTCATGTAGACATGTATCACGGCTGTTTATCTCATGGAGGAATGTAGTTCATCATAGAACTGGCACACAATGTTATTGAAAAAGTACTGAGTTTGAATCGAGAATCAAACCTGAATGGAATGAAAATACAACTAAGATGTACGTTACAGTCTAACAGCTGCTGAGTAATAAGTACAATACTTACAGTATGAACACCTTGTAGGACTCGACAAAAGACAACTTAATGGCAAAGACTACTTCCTGACTTCAACAACACGCCGTAGACCAGTGGATCTTAACCATAGTGGGCCCGCCAAAAAACCTTAGACTTTTACGGTAAAAAAAACTGGCAACTCTGTCGCCAAAATGTTATGGTAAAACTAATTCCGTTTTTAGTAATACACTTTTAAAACAATGACCTTAGATTTTACAGTAAAAGAACAAACTGACAGCTCAGTTGCCAGAATTTTACTGTAAAAATAACATTGCTACCATTTTTTTCAATTTACAATAATTCACTGTGAAAACAATGGCCGCAGATTTTACGGTAAAATAACTGGCAGTTCAGATATCTAAATTTTACTGTAAAAATAACACTGCCACCATTTTCTTCAATTTACAGTAATCTACTGTAAAAACAATGACCGTAGATTTTACTTTTCGAATAAATTGAAACTGAACTGAACAGTAAAAAAAAACACTGACAGCTCAGTTGTTATAATATTAGTGTAAAAATAACAGTGCTAACATTTTTTTATTTACAGTAACACACTGTAAAAACGACCTTAGACTTTCCGTTAAAAAAAACGGCAACTCTGTCGCCAAAATGTTATTGTAAAATTAACAGTAGTACCATTTTCCAATTTATAGTAATACACTTTAAAAACAATGACCTTAGATTTTACAGTAAAAGAACAAACTGGCAGCTCAGTTGCCAGAATTTTACTGTAAAGATAACGCAGCTACCATTTTTTAAAATTTACAATATTTCACTGTGAAAACAATGACCGTAGATTTTACGGTAAAATAACTGGTCTTTCAGATACCTAAATATTACCGTAAAAATAACACTGCCACCATTTTCTTCAATTTACAGTAATCTACTGTAAAAACAATGACTGTAGATGTTACTGTTCGAATAAATTGAAACTGAACAGTAAAAAAACAAAACTGACCGCTAAGTTGTCATAATATTAGTGTAAAAATAACAGTGCTACCATTATTTTATTTTTTTCAATTTACAGTAACACACTGTGAAAACGACCTTAGACTTTCCGTTAAAAAAATCGGCAACTCTGTCGCCAAAATGTTATTGTAAAATTAACAGTAGTACCATTTTCCCATTTATAGTAATACACTTTAAAAATAATAACCTTAGATTTTACAGTAAAAAAAACTAACTGGCTACTCAGTTGCCAGAATTTTACTGTAAAAATAACGCAGCTACCATTTTTTTCAATTTACAATAATTCACTGTGAAAACAATGACTGTAGATTTTACGGTAAAATAACTGGCCTTTCAGATACCTAAATTTTACTGTAAAAATAACACTGCCACAATTTTCTTCAATTTACAGTAATCTACTGTAAAAACAATGACTGTAGATGTTACTGTTCGAATAAATTGAAACTGAACAGTAAAAAAACAAAACTGACAGCTAAGTTGTCATAATATTAGTGTAAAAATAACAGTGCTACCATTATTTTTTTTTTCCAATTTACAGTAACACACTGTAAAAACGACCTTAGACTTTCCGTTAAAAAAAACGGCAACTCTGTCGCCAAAATGTTATTGTAAAATTAACAGTAGTACCATTTTCCCATTTATAGTAATACACTTTAAAAACAATGACCTTAGATTTTACAGTAAAAGAACAAACTGGCAGCTCAGTTGCCAGAATTTTACTGTAAAGATAACGCAGCTACCATTTTTTAAAATTTAAAATATTTCACCGTGAAAACAATGACCGTAGATTTTACGGTAAAATAACTGGCTTTTCAGATACCTAAATATTACTGTAAAAATAACACTGCCACCATTTTCTTCAATTTACAGTAATCTACTGTAAAAACAATGACTGTAGATGTTACTGTTCGAATAAATTGAAACTGAACAGTAAAAAAACAAAACTGACAGCTAAGTTGTCATATTAGTGTAAAAATAACAGTGCTACCATTATTTTATTTTTTTCAATTTACAGTAACACACTGTAAAAACGACCTTAGACTTTCCGTTAAAAAAAACGGCAACTCTGTCGCCAAAATGTTATTGTAAAATTAACAGTAGTACCATTTTCCCATTTATAGTAATACACTTTAAAAACAATGACCTTAGATTTTACAGTAAAAGAACAAACTGGCAGCTCAGTTGCCAGAATTTTACTGTAAAAATAACACCGCTACCATTTTTTTTAAATTTACAATAATTCACTGTGAAAACAATGACCGTAGATTTTGTGGTAAAATAACTGGCCGTGCAGATACCTAAATTTTACTGTAAAAATAACACTGCCACCAATCTACTGTAAAAACAATGACTGTAGATGTTACTGTTCGAATAAATTGAAACTGAACTGAACAGTAAAAAAAAAAACCTGACAGCTCAGTTGTTATAATATTAGTGTAAAAATAACAGTGCTAACATTTTTTTTTTTTTAATTTACAGTAACACACTGTAAAAACGACCTTAGACTTTACGGTAAAAAAATCGGCAACTCTGTCGCCAAAATGTTATTGTAAAATTAACAGTAGTACCATTTTCCCATTTATAGTAATACACTTTAAAAATAATGACCTTAGATTTTACAGTAAAAAAAACTAACTGGCTACTCAGTTGCCAGAATTTTACTGTAAAAATAACGCAGCTACCATTTTTTCAATTTACAATAATTCAGTGTAAAAACAATGACTGTAGATTTTATGGTAAAATAACTGGCTGTTCAGATACCTACATTTTACTGTAAAAATAAAACTGCCTCCATTTTCTTCAATTTACAGTAATCTACTGTAAAAACAATGACCGTAGATTTTACTGTTAGAATAAATTGAAACTGAACTGAACAGTAAAAAAACAACAACTGACAGCTCAGTGTAAAAATAACAGCGCTACCATTTTATTTTTCAATTTACAGTAACACACTGTAAAAACGACCTTAGACTTTACGGTAAAAAACCGGCAACACTGTCGCCAAAATTGTATTGTAAAATTAACAGTAGTACCATTTTTCCATTTATAGTAATAAACTTTAAAAACAATGACCTTAGATTTTACAGTAAAAGAACAAACTGGCAGCTCAGTTGCCAGAATTTTACTGTAAAAATAACACCGCTACCATTTTTTTAAATTTACAATAATTCACTGTGAAAACAATGGCCGTAGATTTTACGGTAAAATAACTGGCCGTTCAGATACCTAAATTTTACTGTAAAAATAACACTGCCACCATTTTCTTCAATTTACAGTAATCTACTGTAAAAACAATGACCGTTGATTTTACTGTTCGAATAAATTGAAACTGAACAGTAAAAAAACCAAACTGACAGCTAAGTTGTTTTAATATTAGTGTAAAAATAACAGTGGTACCATTATTTTATTTTTTTTCAATTTACAGTAACGCACTGTAAAAACGACCTTAGACTTTACGGTAAAAAACGGCAACTCTGTCTCCAAAATGTTATTGTAAAATTAACAGTAGTACCATTTTCTTATTTATAGTAATACACTTTAAAACAATGACCTTAGATTTTACAGTAAAAACAAACAAACTGTATTTACTGTAAAAATAACGCAGCTAACTTTTTTTTCCCAATTTACAATAATTCACTGTAAAAACAACGACCATAGATTTTACGGTAAAATAACTGGCAGATAAGTTTTACTGTAAAAATAACACCGCTACTGTTTTTGATCAATTTACAGTAACACACTGTAAAATCCACCGTAGATTTTATGGGTGGAAAAATGGCGGCTCGGTCACAAGAATGTTACCGTAAAAACAACCGTAGATTTTATGGTGAAAAAAACAACACTTTTTTGATGGTTTTCACTGTACTCCTCCTTTAGCTCCCTCCCCCCACTGTAGCAGCTGTACACTGACTACTCTCAGGTATGCACAGTTGCCGTTATCGGCTTTCTATTCTCAGTTTGACTTTGAGCCCTCGCCCAGCGTCACGGCGAAAGAGAGCAGAGCCATATTTAGAGCGGGGACACCACGGCGTGCTACTTCCTTCCTGAAATGAGGCCGACAGGTCGGGTCTGGAGCCGACAGGTCGGGTCTGGAGCCGAGGTCCGTGGGCTGGCGCAGGCCTGATGACCTCGGGAGACAGGCGGGAGGTCACATGACGTCTCTTATCTGCGCTGCTTTTATTGTTCTTTTCTTTTTTACAAGTTGGAACTTTGCACTTCCGGCTTTTCAAAGTGGTGACGTGCGATACCACCCTTTTTCCTGCCGATCCGTTGATACCAAGTGCTAATATGTGTGTAATAAGATGTTTATCTAAAAAAAATATATATAATAATGTAAGACACTATGCTCCAATGCTGAAGTTGAAGTGGAATGCTGACAGAATGTAGTATGAATGTAAAAATAGTTTCAATGTTGAAGAGTTAGAATTTCCAGGAAAATTGGAATTTGGTTTGAATGTCCAGGATGAGTGGAATGTGTTGATGTTGGAATGGTTCGAGTAGGTTGAACAATGTGGGGATTGTGCAACTTGGAAAAATGTCCCATTCATTTCAATGAGAACTTCCTGGAATTTTGGGAAAAGCGGGATTTTTTTTAAAAATGATTAGGAGCATGAATTTCCTGAAGGACATGAATTGGTTGGTGTTGGAATTGTTTAAATTGGTCAAGAAATGTTGAAGTAGTAACAGTTTTTTCATTGAGAAATTGTATTACGGAATTCCTGGAATTTCGGGAAAACCGGGAATGTTTCTAGTTCCTAAACCAACTTGTATTTTTTGTCCTGACTAACAAATATGTTTTGACGGTGGAGAACGGTTGAAATGGGATAAAAAAAAAATGAAAAGGTGTAGTCAAACGAAAAAGGTTGGAAATAAGGTTAGAAAAAAAACAGGAATTCCTGGAAATTAGTTGAACGTGGAAAAAGGGTAGTTTGAATGTCCAGGATGAATTGAATGTGTTGAGGGTGGAATGGTTGGAATAGGTTGAACAATATGGTAATTGTGCAACTTGGAAAAATGTCCCATTCATTTCAATGGTGAACTTCCTGGAAATTTGGGAATTTTCTGGAAAAGCGGTATTTTTTTGAAAATTATTAGGAGCATGAATTTCCTGAAGTAGTAACAGTTTTTTCATTGAGAAATTGTATGACGGAATTCCTGGAATTTCGGGAAAACCGGGAATGTTTCTCGTTCCTAAACCAACTTGTTTTTTTGTCCTGACTAACAAAAATGTTTTGACGGTGGAACAGTTGAAGTGAAATGCTGACAGAATGTAGTATGAATGTAAGAATAGTTTGAATGTTGGAATGGTTTGAATGTGGAAGAGTTTGAATTTCCAGGAAAATGGGAATTTGGTTTGCATGTCCAGGATGAGTGGAATGTGTTGATGTTGGTATGGTTCGAATAGGTTGAACAATATGGTAATTGTGCAACTGGGAAAATGTCCGATTCATTTCAATAGGAACTTCCTGGAAATTTTGGGAAAAGCGGGATTTTTAAAAAATTATTAGGAGCATGAATTGAAACGGTTGAAATGGGATGAAAAAAGGAAAAGGAGTAGTCAAACGGAAAAAGGTTGGAAATAAGGTTAGGGAAAAAAACAGGAATTCCTGGAAATTAGTTGAACATGGAAAAAGGGTAGTTTGAATGTCCAGGATGAATTGAATGTGTTGAGGGTGGAATGGTTGGAATAGGTTGAACAATATGGTAATTTTGCAATTTGGAAAAATGTCCCATTCATTTCAATGGGAACTTCCTGGAAATTTTGGAATTTTCTGGAAAAGCGGAATTTTTTTGAAAATCATTAGGAGCATGAATTTCCTGAATGAGCTGAATAGGTTGGTGTTGGAATTGTTTCAATTGGTCAAGAAATGTTGAAGTAGTAACAGTTTTTTAATTGAGAAATTGTATTACGGAATTCCTGGAATTTCGGGAAAACTGGGAATGTTTGTAGTTCCTAAACCAACTTGGTTTTTTGTCCTGACTAACAAAAATGTTTTGACGGTGGAACAGTTGAAGTGAAATGCTGACAGAATGTAGTATGAATGTAAGAATAGTTTGAATGTTGGAATGGTTTGAATGTGGAAGAGTTTGAATTTCCAGGAAAATGGGAATTTGGTTTGCATGTCCAGGATGAGTGGAATGTGTTGATGTTGGAATGGTTCGAATAACTTGAACAATATGGTAATTGTGCAACTTGGAAAAATGTCCCATTCATTTCAATGGTGAACTTCCTAGAAATTTGGGAATTTTCGGGAAAAGCGGGATTTTTTTTGAAAATGATTAGCAGCATGAATTTCCTGAAGCACACAAATTGGTTGGTGTTGGAATTGTTTAAATCGGTCAAGAAATGTTGAAGTAGTAACAGTTTTTTCATTGAGAAATTGTATTACGGAATTCCTGGAATTTCGGGAAAACCGGGAATGTTTCTCGTTCCTAAACCAACTTGGTTTTTTTTGTCCTGACTAACAAAAATGTTTTGACGGTGGAACGGTTGAAATGGGATAAAAAAATGAAAAGGTGTAGTCAAACGAAAAAGGTTGGAAATAAGGTTAGAAAAGCCCCCAGGAATTCCTGGAAATTAGTTGAACGTGGATTGAATGTCCAGGATGAGTTGAATGTGTTGAGGGTGGAATGGTTTGAATGGGTTGAAGAATGTGGGAATTGTGGAACTTTAAAAAATGGACAATTCATTCTGAATGGGTAATAATGCAAAAAAATAGGAATTATGGGAAATCCGGGAATTTTTTTGTAATTGTTGAAGTAGAGCACATCAATAATATAAATATTAGATCTCAAAATTAAAATAAAATATA
>NC_084738.1:79237355-79291347 GCF_033978785.1 Entelurus aequoreus | reverse complement strand
TACACACCTCCAAGTAATATAATTTGGTGCTTGATGCATGTTACATTTAGCATTTTAACACTCTAACATTAGCATGCTAGCTTTTGAAAGTAATTTAACAGGTATACACTACAATGTCATATATTTTGGTGTTTGGAAAAATGCTAACTGTAACTATGCAATTGTTTACAGAATAATATTTTTTGGTACTTGACGCATGTTACGGTTAGCATTTTAATGTGCTAACATTAGCATTCAAGCTTTCCCCCCACCCCCAATTTAACAGTGCTATATATTTTGGTATTTCACTAATGCTTACTGTACGCATGCTATTGTTAGCATAGTACTGTTAGCATGCTAGATTTTTTTTAGCACATATTTTTTTGTTACTTGACGCTATCTGGCTAGCATGCTAACTGTTAGCATTTCAGTTTAGCTTCTACCGAAATGGCATTGTTATAGTTCTGTATAGTCAAGGTGAAAACTACCAAAGTTGAAAAGTTTGGGCTAGAAAGATCCGGTACCTGAGAGCGTGGCCCCGCTGTGGGTGCTCCCTGGCGTGGTGGCGTCCGGCTCGTCTGGCGGTAGCTCCCCGATGGAGGAGCAGGTCTTGCTGGGCTCGCCCAGACCCGAAGTCTCGTCCGCCTCGCTCTCGGCCGAGATGGCGAACTTTGGCAACAGAGCCGGACCGGGACTCTGGCTGGAGGAGTCGCCGTCAATGGACTGGGACAGGGACGGCCTAAGGACGGAAAGTGGTTCCAGAAGGTCATTTAGAACCTTCCAGATCTTTTTAGACGTCGTGCTCTGTTTACATTTCCGTGAAGTCCGGAGTCCAGCTGAGCGAGTCCACCGTCAGCGGACTTTCCGGCTTCTTGTCCTCGGCGTCCCCTTTCTCCTCCACCAGTCCACGGGACAGATCCAGACTGCTGTAGACCTGAGATGACAACATGTACGCCCCCTGGTGACTGGGAGCAGTATGACATCACCACGGTGCAACCCGGGGATACTTTTTGACGGCCCCGCGGCACATTGGAAAGATAAAAAACATAAAACATGGAATAAAAAGTGGAATAAAAGAGTAATAACCCAAAGTTGCCATGAAGGCTGGTTTTTTTTTGTTTAATAAAAGCAATAATGAATCAAAATCAATGTTGTTATGAGTTATTGACCTATTCAAAGCTCCAATTACTTTACATTAAATATATTGAAATATTTTGGGGAAAAAATGTTGCATACTTAACATTTTCTTTGACTAAAATGGCATAAAACAAAATTTAAAAAACACCAAAAATGTCTAAAAATGTACAATTGGCGGAGAGATCTGAACTTCATCTAGAGATTTAAGCGTTGAAAGTAAAAAAAAAAACAGATATATATGACTTTTTTAAACACTTATGAGTGGATCCCCCAAAATGTTATATATTCAAAGCTCCAATTACTTTACATTAAATATTTTTGGGAAAAAATGTTGCGTATTTCGTGTTGGCCATATAAAAAACAACATTTTCTTTGATTAAAAGGGCATAAAACTAATTTAAAAAAACACAAAAAATGTCTACAAATGTACAATAGATCGGAACTTTATCTAGATTTAAGCGTTGAAAGTTAAAAAAAAACAGAAATATATGACTTTTTTTTAAACACTCAAATTTTAGTGGGATTTTCATAATTTTTTTTTTTTTAACAGCAATTGCTCACAAAACAATCAATAAAATCAATGTTGTTATGAATTATTGACCTATTGAAGGCTCCAATTAATTCAAATCAAATATTCCACTTTTGAATATTTTTGGAGGAAAATATTGCATATTTTGTGTTTTCGTTTAATAAAAAAAAAAAATCTTTAACAAAAATGGTGTAAAACAAATAATAATAATTTAAAAAAACATTAAAAATAATAAAAACTTATAATTGACTGATAGATCTGAAGTTGATCTCGAAATTCAAGCGTTGAAATCAAAAAAATCTAATCAAATCATGTATGACTAATTTTTAACACTTTTATGAGTGGGGCCCTTTTGGATTCCCAAGAATTTTAGTGAGATTTTTTTTTAAAGTGTCATCGCTCAAAAAATAACAATGAATCAAAATCAATGCTGTTATGAATTATTGACCTATTCAAAGTTCCAATTACTTTACATTAAACATATTGAAATATTTTTGGCAAAAAATGTTGCATGTTCAACATTTTCTTTGACTAAAATGGCATAAAACAAAATTTAAAAAAACACAAAAAATTTCTAAAAATTTACAATTGGCGGAGAGATCTGGGGCCGTACTTATCAAGCTTCTTAGAATTACTCCTAAGAAGTCTGCTAAGAGTTGACTTAAGAGTAAATAAATTCTTCGCTGAAAGCTGCACTTAAAAGTTAGTTATCAAGCGTCTTACTCACACTTTCAGCGAAGTGTAGGACTGAATCTTAAGTGTCACACTCAGAGCTGAATTACGACATTACTATGTGCCGTAAACGGAATTTTAGGTGACGTCATTTCTGTGTCCATAGAAATGACCAATCACGGGAGGGAATCCGTTGTCTAAGAATAAAGAAATATCTTGGAAATATTTAAGTGGACAATGGGAGTGTATATTTTGACAATAAACTACAAAATAATACAAAACAAACTAGTCCCCGCCGGCACTCTCACGCTACCGCCCCCTCTCTTCTCTCGCCCACACACTCACTGACGTCACTCACCTCACGGCCACACACATACGCTACTCTCATAACATTTTCTTTCCAATTCATTAATTAGGCAACTAATTTGAAACTGGTGTGGGTGGCTCTATATATACTAGCCCACTGCAGCCACATGCAGAAATCAACAAGGAATCGAAAAGTATTAAATCTGTGACAAAAATAATACCCGATAAACGATACCGTTTGATCGGCTGCTCATCATCAAACAAATCCAGAACATCGTTCCGCTCCCTGAACGTTCGCGCACGTCTCTCTCGCCTCAGTGCCATCCCCTGCTGGCAACTCCTAACCACTTAAGACACCTCTGAAGGTCTCTTAAATATCGTGGAGAGTAGGAGTGATTCTTAGACTTAAGAACGTTGATAAAAAGCTTTTATTCTTAAGTTTGAGAGTAGGACTAAATTTCGCAAATTCTCAGGACTTAAGTGTAAAATGGCACTCTAAGAAGCTTGATAAGTACGGCCCCAGATCTCTCCGCCAATTGAAAATTTTTAGACATTTTTTGTGTTTTATTTATTTTGTTTTATGCCATTTTAGTCAAAGAAAATGTTGAACATGCAACATTTTTTGCCAAAAATATTTCAATATATTTAATGTAAAGTAATTGGAACTTTGAATAGGTCAATAATTCATAACAGCATTGATTTTGATTCATTGTTATTTTTTGAGCGATGACACTTTAAAAAAAATCTCACTAAAATTCTTGGGAATCCAAAAGGGCCCCACTCATAAAAGTGTTAAAAATTAGTCATACATGATTTGATTTGATTTTTTTGATTTCAACGCTTGAATTTCGAGATCAACTTCAGATCTATCAGTCAATTATAAGTTTTTATTATTTTTAATGTTTTTTTAAATTATTATTATTTGTTTTATGCCATTTTTGTTAAAGAAACTTTTTTTTAATTAAACGAAAACACAAAATATGCAATATTTTCCTCCAAAAATATTTAAAAGTGGAATATTTGATTTGAATTAATTGGAGCCTTCAATAGGTCAATAGTTCATAACAACATTGATTTTATTAATTGTTTTGTGAGCAACTGCTGTTAAAAATAAATAAATTATGAAAATCCCACTAAAATTTGAGTGTTTAAAAAAAAGTCATATATTTCTGTTTTTTTTTACTTTCACCGCTTAAATCTAGATAAAGTTCCGATCTATTGTACATTTGTAGAATTTTTTTGGGTTTTTTAAAATTAGTTTTATGCCCTTTTAATCAAAGAAAATGTTTTTTATATGGCCAACACGAAATACGCAACATTTTTTCCCAAAAATATTTCAATATATTTAATGTAAAGTAATTGGAGCTTTGAATATATAACATTTTGGGGGATCCACTCATAAAAGTGTTTTCAAAAAGTCATACATTTCTGTTTTTTTTTTACTTTCAAAGCTTAAATCTCTAGATGATGTTCAGGGGCCGTACTTATCAAGCTTCTTAGAGTGCCATTTTACACTTAAGTCCTGAGAATTTGCGAAATTTAGTCCTACTCTCAAACTTAACAATAAAAGCTTTTTATCAACGTTCTTAAGTCTAAGAATCACTCCTACTCTCCACGATATTTAAGAGACCTTCAGAGGTGTCTTAAGTGGTTAGGAGTTGCCAGCAGGGGATGGCACTGAGGCGAGAGAGATGTGCGCGAACGTTCAGGGAACGGAACAATGTTTTTCTTTTTTTTTTATGACAAGCAGCTGATCAAACGGTATCGTTTAGACAGAGCGGATATTATTTTTGTCACAGATTTAATACTTTTCGATTCCTTGTTGATTTCTGCATGTGGCTGCAGTGGGCTAGTATATATAGAGCCACCCACACCAGTTTCAAATTAGTTGCCTAATTAATGAATTGGAAAGAAAATGTTATGACAGTAGCGTATGTGTGTGGCCGTGAGGTGAGTGAAGTCAGTGAGTGTGTGGGCGAGAGAAGAGAGGGAGCGGTAGCGTGAGTGCCGGCGGGGACTAGTTTGTTTTGTATTATTTTGTAGTTTATTGTCAAAATATACACTCCCATTGTCCACTTAAATATTTCCAAGATATTTCTTTATTCTTAGACAACGGATTCCCTTCCGTGATTGGTCATTTCTATGGACACAGAAATGACGTCACCTAAAATTCCGTTTACGGCACATAGTAATGTCGTAATTCAGCTCTGAGTGTGACACTTAAGATTCAGTCCTACACTTCGCTGAAAGTGTGAGTAAGACGCTTGATAACTAACTTTTAAGTGCAGCTTTCAGCGAAGAATTTATTTACTCTTAAGTCAACTCTTAGCAGACTTCTTAGGAGTAATTCTAAGAAGCTTGATAAGTACGGCCCCTGAACTTCATCTAGAGATTTAAGCGTTGAAAGTAAAAAAAAACCTGAAATATATGACTTTTTTTAAACACTTTTATGAGTGGATCCCTCAAAATTTTAGTGTGCTTTTCATTATTAGTATTTTTTAAACTGCAATTGCTCAAAAAATAATAATTAATTAAAATCAATGTTGTTAGGAATTATTGACCTATTGAAGGCTCCAATTAAATCACATCAAATATTATACTTAGAAAATTCTTGGAGGAAAATGTTGCATATTTTGTGTTTTTGTCTCATAAAAACATGTTTTCTTTGACAAAAATGGCATAAAACAAATAATAATAATTTAAAAAAAAACATTAAAAATAATAAAAACTTATAATTGACTGATAAATTTGAAGGTGATCTCGAAATTCAAGCGTTGAAATAAAATAAAAAATAAAAAATAATGTATGACTAATTTTTAACACTTTTATGAGTGGGGCCCTTTTGGATTCCCAAGAATTTTAGTGGGATTTTTTTTTTAAACTGTCATTGCTCAAAAAATAATAATGAATTAAAATCAATGCTGTTATGAATTATTGACCTATTCAAAGCTCCAATTACTTTACATTAAATATATTGAAATATTTTTGGGAAAAAATATTGCATATTTTGTGTTGGCCATATAAAAAACAACATTTTCTTTGACAAAAATGGCATAAAACAAATAATAATATTTTTTAAAAAAACATTACAAATAATAAAAACGTATAATTGACTGATAAATCTGAAGGTGATCTCGAAATTCAAGCGTTGAAATAAAAAAAATAAAAAAAAATAAATGTATGACTAATTTTTAACACTTTTATGAGTTGGGCCCTTTTGGATTCCCAAAAATTTTAGTGGAATTTTTTTTTTGCTCAAAAAATAATAATGAATCAAAATCAATGTTGTTATGAATCATTGACCTATTTATCAAATATTCCACGGTCAAATGTGACTTAGTCCTGAAAGTAACACTCCCAGTTAACAGGGCCCTATTGTCTAACGGCGGGTTGTCGTCGCGTCACACGCTCTCTTCCCCTCCCAAACAGTGTAAAAAAAGAGCAAAGCGCTCCTTACTTCCATACTTGCTACTTTTGGGAGGCTCCAGCTTTTCAAATAAATCTAAGAAAGACAATTTTGTTTGACTACTTGATTAGAAAATGTCCAATACACAAGTAATATGGCAACTCCGGTGATGGATGGAAATAACTTTGAATAACTTGTCATCGCGTTCAAGCGCAGAGGGAAAGTAAGGAATAATAATAATAATCCAGATTAAATCCAAATAATGAGTTAGCGTCTTTACCTTGGAGAAGCGGTGGGAACAGGAGGAGAACTGTCTCAGCTCCACGTTGAAGTCCTCCTCGTTGGTGTCGTCCTCCTCCGCCTCCAGGTGGTGGTAACGCTCCGAACGAGCTGAGGAGGAAAAGACGACATTTTTAAATATTTTACACGCTTAAAATAGTTATTTTTGTTGAAAAGACGGACTGTCGAAGTAGCTGGTGTCGTCCTCGGACTCCAGCTGGGGGATGAACTCGGCTTTTTGCCGCAGGAGGCCGTTCCAGTCCAGGTGGTGGAAGAAGGAGTGCTGCTTCACCTCGCCGGCGCCACCTGTGGACATAAAATAACCTGTCAGCTCCGTGACGCAACACCGTGCTTTCCCACAAAGGTGACTCCGGGAACATCGCTGACGCGGCGCACACTTTCTACCGAGCGGAGAATTGGCCGACCTGATTGTCAAGGTTCGACCCCCCCGAGCGTCTAACACGGCTCCTTTTTTTACCCACCAAAGTAATCACAACTCTGATTGGAAAACGAAGGAAAAATGAGAACCAAAATGGCCGTTTACCTGACACGTGAAACGTGACACGGTTGAGGCGTAAAAGTGTGGAATGTTTTCAAAATGTTTTGTGGCGATTCCCAACTGTGACCGCAGCGTCAGTTGCTACATAGAGTGGCGCTTTGAGGAGGAAAATGATCAACTCTTCCTCTTACGCGAGATCCACCCAGAAATGGGGCCATGTGAATCCCTCCAAGACACGGTACAATTTCAAGTGTAATAAAGTCCTTGTGCAGGGCTGTCAAACTCCTTTTCAGCGAATAATATTTGAACAAAAATATAAGTTGAAATTATTTACTATTATGTATATTTTTGACCTACACTGTAAAAAAAAAAAAAAAAAAAAAAAAGTATATTATACAGTAAAAACCTGACAGTTCAGTTGCCTAAATTTTACCATAAAATTGTTCACAATATGTACTAGGGCTGTGAATATTTGGGCACCACACGATTATATTCTACATTCCTCCATAAAATACATAAACAGCTCTAAATAATCTTAATAAAGGCAAAAATATTAAATTGAATAATTAAAAAATAATCGATTTCTGATTTTTTTTTCAATCAATTAAGAATCGTAACAAATAAGAATTGTGATTCATTCAAAAATAAAAACATTTTTGACAGCCCAGTAAATGGCAGAAGAGTACCACTTTTTCTACTGTAAAATCCACGGTTGTGATTTTTTTTTATTATTACACCCATAGAAAAAGTTTGTTATTTTTTACAGTAAAATTCTGACAGTTTTTTTTTTTTTTTTTTTTACATAAAAATCGTTTTTTTTTTTTTTTATAGTAACATTCTGGCAACCTTTTTTTTTTATAGCATCAATACCATTTTTACAGTACAATTCTTACAAATAAGAATCACGATTCATTCGAAAATCAATTTTTTTTACAGCCCTGTAAATTAAATAACGACACTTTTTTTTTTACTGTCAAATCTATGGTTGTTACTTTTTATTATTACATAAATGGAAAAACAATACAAGTTTTTTTTACAGTAAAATTCTGGCAACTGAGATACGTTTTTTTTTCTAGCATAAAATTATTTTAAAATTCTGGCAACTGAGCTACGATTTTTTTCTTTTTAGCATACAAATCATTTTTACAGTAAAATTCTGGTAACTGAGCTGCCAGTTTTTTTTTTTAAGTATAAAAATCATTTTTACAGCAAAATTCTGGCAACTGAGCTACCAGTTTTTGTTAGCATAAGTATCATTTTTATATTTAAATTCTAGCAACTGAACTACCAGTTTGTTTTTTTAGCATAACAATTAATTTTTACAGTAAAATTCTGGTAACTGAGCTAACATTTTTTTCAGCATAAAAATATTTTTTACCGTAAAATTCTGGCAACTGACCTACCTTTTTTTTTTCAGCATAAAAATAATTTTTACAGTAAAATTCCAGTTTTCTTTTTTAGCATAAAAATCTTTTTTTACAGTAAAATTCTGGCAACTGAGCTACTAGTTTTTGTTTTAGCAAAACAATCATTTTTACAGTCAAAATTCTGGCAACTGAGGTACCTTTTTTTTTTTTTTTTAGCATAAATATCATTTTTCCAGTAAAATTCTGGCAACTGGGCTACCATTTATTTTTAGCATAAAAATCATTTTTACAGTAAAATTCTGGCAACTGAAATACCGTTTTTTCTTTTTAGCATAAAGTAGTCTTTACGGTAAAAGTCTGGCAACTGAGCTACCAGTTTTTTTTTAGCATAAAAATCATTTTTTACAGTAAAAATATGGCACCTGAGCTACTAGTTTGTTTTTTTTAGCATAGAAATCATTTTTACAGTAAAAGTATAGTTGTTTTTTTTTTTGCATAAAAATATTTTTTTTACAGTAAAATTCTAGTTTTCTTTTTTAGCATAAAAATCTTTTTTTTACAGTAAAATTCTGGCAACTGAGCTACTAGTTTTTGTTTTAGCAAAACAATCATTTTTACAGTCAAAATTCTGGCAACTGAGCTACTTTTTTTTTTTTTTAGCATAAAAATCATTTTTCCAGTAAAATTCTGGCAACTGGGCTACCATTTATTTTTAGCATAAAAATCATTTTAACAGTAAAATTCTGGCAACTGAGATACTGTTTTTTTCTTTTTAGCATAAAGTAGTCTTTACGGTAAAAGTCTGGCAACTGAGCTACCAGTTTTTTTTTAGCATAAAAATCATTTTTTACAGTAAAAATATGGCACCTGAGCTACTAGTTTGTTTGTTTTAGCATAGAAATCATTTTTACAGTAAAAGTATAGTTGTTTTTTTTTTGCATAAAAATATTTTTTTTACAGTAAAATTCTAGTTTTCTTTTTTAGCATAAAAATCTTTTTTTTACAGTAAAATTCTGGCAACTGAGCTACTAGTTTTTGTTTTAGCAAAACAATCATTTTTACAGTCAAAATTCTGGCAACTGAGCTACTTTTTTTTTTTTTTAGCATAAAAATCATTTTTCCAGTAAAATTCTGGCAACTGGGCTACCATTTATTTTTAGCATAAAAATCATTTTAACAGTAAAATTCTGGCAACTGAGATACTGTTTTTTTCTTTTTAGCATAAAGTAGTCTTTACGGTAAAAGTCTGGCAACTGAGCTACCAGGTTTTTTTTAGCATAAAATCATTTTTTACAGTAAAAATATGGCACCTGAGCTACTAGTTTGCTTGTTTTTAGCATAGAAACCATTTTTACAGTAAAATTATAGTTGGGTTTTTTTTGCATAAAATTTTTTTTTTTACAGTAAAATTCCAGTTTTCTTTTTTAGCATAAAAATCTTTTTTTTACAGTAAAATTCTGGCAACTGAGCTACCAGTTTTTGTTTTAGCAAAACAATAATTTTTACAGTCAAAATTCTGGCAACTGAGCTACCTGTTTTTTTTTGCATAAAAATCCTTTTCACAGTAGAATTCTAGCAACTGAGCTACCAGTTTTTTTTTTTAGCATAAAAATCATTTTTACTGTAAAATTCTGGCAACTGACCTACCTTCTTTTTTTTTTTTGCATAAAAATAATTTTTACAGTAAAATTCTAGTTTTCTTTTTTAGCATAAAAATCTTTTTTTTACAGTAAAATTCTGGCAACTGAGCTACTAGTTTTTGTTTTAGCAAAACAATCATTTATACAGTCAAAATTCCGGCATCTGAGCTACCTTTTTTTTTTTTTTAGCATAAAAATCATTTTTCCAGTAAAATTCTGGCAACTGGGCTACCATTTATTTTTAGCATAAAAATCATTTTTACAGTAAAATTCTGGCAACAGAGATACTGTTTTTTTCTTTTTAGCATAAAGTCGTCTTTACAGTAAAAGTCTGGCAACTGAGCTACCAGTTTTTTTTTGCATAAAAATAATTTTTACAGTAAAATTCTAGCAACTGAGCTACTAGTTTGTTTGTTTTTTAGCATGGAAATAATTTTTACAGTAAAATTATAGTTGGTTTTTTTTTTTGCATAAAAATATTTTTTTTACAGTAAAATTCTGGTAACTGAGCTACTACCAGTTTTTTGTAGCATAAAAATAATTTTTGTGGTAAAATTCTGGCAACTGAGCTACCGTTTTTTTGTAGCATAAAAATAATTTTTACAGTGTACAATTTGATGGATAAATTGCTTTAAAATTCAATATTTAAGTATTTATTTGAATTTTTACAAAAAAAGTTTGGGAATGTAGAATTATATGAATTAGTATTGAATGCGGCAGCCATTATTTCTTGTGTACAAAGTGAGTAAATATAATAATCATGTATTCTACTTTGTTTCTAAACATTTGTCAGGTCTTTGAGGGTACCTGCGCCCATCCTCTCCAGAGGGTTCTGTCGGAGCAGCAGCGTGATGATCTCCTGGGCGTCAGGAGGCGGAGCTTCCTCTCCCTCGGGCCAGTTGATCTGGTCTGCAGAGGGAGGGGTCAGTGGCGGCGGTGTGAGAGAAAAGACCAGACCGGCGGCGGCGACACCGACCGCTGATGACCTGTCCGAACAGATCCTCGGGCGTGTCCCCGAAGAAGGGCACGCAGCCCACCAGGAACTCGTAGAGGATGATGCCCATGGCCCACCAGTCCACTGGCTTGCCGTAGCCTTGCCTCAGGATCACCTCGGGGGCGATGTACTCTGGCGTTCCGCACACCTGTAAGCCAGACTCGTCAGCGTGAGTGTGAGTGTGTGTGTGAGTGTGAGAGTGTGTGTGTGTGTGTGTGTGTGTGTGTGTGTGTGTGTGTGTGTGTGTGTGTGTGTGTAAGTGTGAGGTCACCTGCTTGTCGGAGAACTCTCTGGCGTCTTTCTCGATGTGACCCTCGTAGATGTTGGTGGTCATGTTCATCAGACCCACCTTGGACAGACCGAAGTCCGTCAGCTTGATGTGACCCATGGACGTCACCAGCAGACTGAGGAACATCATCATATTTTATTATTATTATTCCAGCTTGATGTGACCCATGGACGTCACCAGTAGACTGAGGAACATCATCATATTTTATTATTATTATTACAGCTTGATGTGACCCATGGACGTCACCAGCAGACTGAGGAACATCATCATATTTTATTATTATTATTATTACAGCTTGATGTGACCCATGGACGTCACCAGTAGACTGAGGAACATCATCATATTTTATTATTATTATTCCAGCTTGATGTGACCCATGGACGTCACCAGCAGACTGAGGAACATCATCATATTTTATTATTATTATTCCAGCTTGATGTGACCCATGGACGTCACCAGTAGACTGAGGAACATCATCATATTTTATTATTATTATTCCAGCTTGATGTGACCCATGGACGTCACCAGTAGACTGAGGCACATCATCATATTTTATTATTATTATTCCAGCTTGATGTGACCCATGGACGTCACCAGTAGACTGAGGAACATCATCATATTTTATTATTATTATTCCAGCTTGATGTGACCCATGGACGTCACCAGTAGACTGAGGAACATCATCATATTTTATTATTATTATTATTATTACAGCTGGATGTGACCCATGGACGTCACCAGTAGACTGAAGAACATCATCATATTTTATTATTATTATTCCAGCTTGATGTGACCCATGGACGTCACCAGTAGACTGAGGAACATCATCATATTTTATTATTATTATTCCAGCTTGATGTGACCCATGGACGTCACCAGTAGACTGAGGAACATCATCATATTTTATTATTATTATTATTACAGCTTGATGTGACCCATGGACGTCACCAGTAGACTGAGGAACATCATCATATTTTATTATTATTACCGGTATTATTATTACAGCTTGATGTGACCCATGGACGTCACCAGTAGACTGAGGAACATCATCATATTTTATTATTATTATTACAGCTTGATGTGACCCATGGACGTCACCAGTAGACTGAGGAACATCATCATATTTTATTATTATTATTACAGCTTGATGTGACCCATGGACGTCACCAGTAGACTGAGGAACATCATCATATTTTATTATTATTATTACAGCTTGATGTGACCCATGGACGTCACCAGCAGACTGAGGAACATCATCATATTTTATTATTATTATTCCAGCTTGATGTGACCCATGGACGTCACCAGCAGACTGAGGAACATCATCATATTTTATTATTATTATTCCAGCTTGATGTGACCCATGGACGTCACCAGCAGACTGAGGAACATCATCATATTTTATTATTATTATTACAGCTTATTATAATCATATTTTATTATTATTACTAACACTTTAGCATTATATTCGGTTATTGATCAACTTTATCACATTATATACAGTTATTAATCAATTGTATCATATTATATACAGTTATTAATTAACTTTATCATATTATATACAGTTATTAATCAATTGTATCATATTATATACAGTTATTACTTAACTTTATCATTTTATATACATTTATTGATCAACTTTATTATATTATATACAGTTATTAATCAACTTTATCATATTATATACAGTTATTGATTAACTTTATCACATTATATACAGTTATTAATCAACTTTATCATATTATATACAGTTATTAATCAACTTTATTATATTATATACAGTTGTTAATCAATTTTATCATATTATATACAGTTATTAATCAACTTTATCATATTATATACAGTTATTAATCAACTTTTCACATTATATGTTATTAATCAACTTTATCATATTATATACAGTTATTAATCAACTGTATCATATTATATAGTTATTAATCAACTGTATCATATTATATACAGTTATTAATCAACGTTATCACATTATATACAGTTATTAATCAACTTTTTACATTATATTCGGTTATTATTTAACTTTATCATATTATGTACAGTTATTAATCAACTTTATCATATTATATACAGTTATTAATCAACTCTATCATATTATATACAGTTATTAATCAATTTTTCACATTATATGTTATTAATCAACTTTATCATATTATACACAGTTATTAATACAATAGCAACTGTTTCACACGTTGTATGGTTATTAACAAAATAGCAACTTTATCATATAAGATTAACAACAAAATATTAAATGTTCACTTAATATAACTTTATCAACCCAATAAATATTTTCACATTATATATTATTTTTAACAAAATATAAACGTTTTAATATTGTATAAGTTTATTAACACATTTTCAACCTTTTCACATTATATACGGTTATTAACAAAATATCAACTTTTATACAGTATATGTTAATTAACAAAATATCAACTTTTATACAGTATATGTTTATTAACAAAATATCAACTTTTTCACATTTTACCGTTATTGAAGAAAGTCATTGCAGGAAAAGGCTACATTTTTTCCAAAACAATACCAAGTGTCACCACTGGGGGGCTGCAATGACTTTCACTATGACTCATACTGTAATATTATGTGTATTAAATATACATATTTTTTCCATTATTTGAGATAATACAATGTATAATATTGCATAAAAGTCCTATAATATGTAATTATAAGTAAAAAATGTATTTATTATAATATGTATATTAAATTATACTTTTTTTCATTATTTGAGATAATACAGTGTATAATATTGCATAAAATATGGAATAAGTAAATTGATTTTTAAAAGTTAATAAACATTTACATTAAAAAGCATTAAATAAATAAGGCATAAATAAATATTCCATTTAATTCAGATACTAGAAATACATTTACACTGGAACAAAAACAAATAAATAATTGGGAGTAAAACAAAAAATGTTTTGTGGCAGATGTTATACTTATAATACATTATTTTAATCTTTGTCATTTATTTGTGAAAACAAAATATTCCACACATCTATAATATTAAGTGTATATTTGTTTATATTATTTGAGAAAATACAAAAATTACATTAAATAGCATTAGATAAACAAAGTATAAATAAATATTACTTTAATGAATTTAGACTTTTAAAAATAATACATTTCCGAGGTCTTACTTGTCAGGCTTGAGGTCGCGGTGCACGATGCCGTAGTTGTGCAGGTACTCCAGGGCCAACACCGTCTCGGCAAAGTACATCCTGGCCATGTCCACGGGCAGGGGGCCCATGTTCTTCAGCAGGGTGGCACAGTCTCCGCCTGCACGCAAACAATCACGCCGTCACCGGCGCCGTGGTCGCCATCCACGGCGAGCGAGCGAGCAACGCACCTTCCACGTACTCCATGACCATGCACAGGTGGCGGCGCGTCTCGAAGGAGCAGAACATGGACACCACGAAGGGGTTCTCGGCGAAGGTGAGGATGTCGCGCTCCACGAAGGCCTGCTGGATCTGGTTCCTCAGGATCAGGTTCTGCTTGTTGATCTTCTTCATGGCGAAGCGCTGCTTGGTCTCCTTGTGGCGAACCAGATAGACGGCTCTGCGGGGGGGCGAGTCACATGACGGGGTGAGTTCACGCGGAAGGGTGAAAATGTGCCAAAAATTGCACCAACGCAGACACGATGGCGCCGTTATCAAACCCCACAGGTGGCACTGACTTGAAATTTCTCACACACTTGAATCCCCCACCAAATTTATGACGCATCTTTCGGGGGACGGACAACCAAGCTAGCGACCTAACAAAGGAGCTAACAAACAAACAAACAAGCTACCGACCTAACAAAGGAGCTAACAACCAAGCTAGCGACCTAACAAAGGAGCTGACAAACTAACTAAATAACTTAGTAACTAACTAGTAACAAAGGAGCTAACAAACAAACAAACAAGCTAGCGACCTAACAAAGGAGCTAACAACCAAGCTAGCGACCTAACAAAGGAGCTAACAAACAAACAAACAAGCCAGCGACCTAACAAAGGAGCTAACAAACAAACAACCAAGCTAGCGACCTAACAAAGGAGCTAACAACCAAGCTAGCGACCTAACAAAGGAGCTAACAAACAAACAAACAAGCTAGCGACCTACCAAAGGAGTTAACAAACAAACAAACAAGCTAGCGACCTAACAAAGGAGCTAACAAACAAACAAACAAGCTAGCGACCTAACAAAGGAGCTAATCAATCAATCAATCAATCAATCAATTTTTATTTATATAGCCCTAAATCACAAGTGTCTCAAAGGACTGTTAAACAAACAACCAAGCTAGCGACCTAACAAAGGAGCTAACAAACAAACAAACAAGCTACCGACCTAACAAAGGAGCTAACAACCAAGCTAGCGACCTAACAAAGGAGCTAACAAACAAACAAACAAGCTAGCGACCTAACAAAGGAGCTAACAACCAAGCTAGCGACCTAACAAAGGAGCTAACAAACAAACAAACAAGCTAGCGACCTAACAAAGGAGCTAACAACCAAGCTAGCGACCTAACAAAGGAGCTAACAAACAAACAAACAAGCCAGCGACCTAACAAAGGAGCTAACAAACAAACAACCAAGCTAGCGACCTAACAAAGGAGCTAACAACCAAGCTAGCGACCTAACAAAGGAGCTAACAAACAAACAAACAAGCTAGCGACCTACCAAAGGAGTTAACAAACAAACAAACAAGCTAGCGACCTAACAAAGGAGCTAACAAACAAACAAACAAGCTAGCGACCTAACAAAGGAGCTAATCAATCAATCAATCAATCAATCAATTTTTATTTATATAGCCCTAAATCACAAGTGTCTCAAAGGACTGTTAAACAAACAACCAAGCTAGCGACCTAACAAAGGAGCTAACAAACAAACAACCAAGCTAGCGACCTAACAAAGGAGCTAACAATCAAGCTAGCGACCTAACAAAGGAGCTAACAAACAAACAAACAAGCTAGCGACCTAACAAAGGAGCTAACAAACAAGCTAGCGACTTAACAAAAGAGCTAACAAACAAACAAACAAGCTAGCGACCTAACATAGGAGCTAACAAACAAACAAACAAGCTAGCGACCTAACAAAAGAGCTAACAAACAAACAAGCTAGCGACCTAACAAAGGAGCTAACAAACAAACAAACAAGCTAGCGACCTAACAAAGGACCTAACAAACAAGCTAGCAACCTAACAAAGGAGCTAACAAACGAACAAACAAGCTAACGACCTAACAAAGGAGCTAACAAACAAGCTAGCAACCTAACAAAGGAGCTAACAAACAAACAAACAAGCTAGCGACCTAACAAACAAGCTAGCAACCTAACAAAGGAGCTAACAAACGAACAAACAAGCTAACGACCTAACAAACGAGCTAACAAACAAGCTAGCGACTTAACAGAGGAGCTAACAAGGGAAGCAAGTTGATGAACAAAGGAGCTAACAAACGAAGGAGCTAATAAACAAAGGAGCTAACAAACCAAGGAGCTAACAAACCAAGGAGCTAACGAACGAGCAGACTGACTGACGAACTGACTAGATAACTAAGTGACTGACTGACTAACTAATTGACTAGATCACTAACTAAATAACTGACTGACTAAATAACTAATTTATTACTAACTAAATAACTGACTGACTGAATAACTGAATAATTGACAGACTAACAAACTAAATAAATAACTGACTGACTAATTAAATAACTGACCGACTAAATAACTTAATAATTTAGTAATTGATTGACTAACTAACTAAAAATGGACTGATAAATTAACTAATAACTGAGTAACTAAATAACTGATAAACTAACTAAATAACTGATAAACTAACTAAATAACAGAGTAACTAAATAACTGAGTAACAAAATAACTGACCGACTAAATAACATAATAATTTAGTAATTGATTGACTAACTAAAAATTGACTGATAAACTAACTAATAACTTAGTAACTAAATAACTGACAAACTAACTCAATAACCGAGTAACTAAATAACTGAGTAACAAAATAACTGATAAACTAACTAAATAACTGATTAACTAAATAACTGATAAACTAACCAAATAAATGAGTAACTAAATAACTGATAAAGTAACTAAGTAACTGAGTAACTAAATAACTGATAAACTAACAAAATAACTTAGTAACTAAATAACTGACAAACTAACTAAATAACTTAGTAACTAAATAACTGAAAAACTAACTAAATAACTTAGTAACTAAATAACTGATTAACTAAAAAAACGAGTAACTAAATAACTGATTAACTAAAAAACGAGTAACTAAATAACTGAGTAATGAAATAACTGATAAACTAACTAAATAACTGAGTAACTAACTAAATAAATGAGTAAGTAAATAACTGATAAACTAACTAAATAACTGAGTAATTAAATAACTGATAAACTAACTAAATAACTGATAAACTAACTAAATAAATGAGTAACTAAATAACTGATAAAGTAACTAAGTAACTGAGTAACTAAATAACTGATAAACTAACAAAATAACTTAGTAACTAAATAACTGACAAACTAACTAAATAACGTATTAACTAAATAACTGACAAACTAACTAAATAACTTAGTAACTAAATAACTGATTAACTAAAAAAAACGAGTAACTAAATAACTGAGTAATGAAATAACTGATAAACTAACTAAATAACTGAGTAACTAACTAAATAACTGAGTAAGTAAATAACTGATAAACTAACTAAATAACTGAGTAATTAAATAACTGATAAACTAACTAAATAACTGATAAACTAACTAAATAAATGAGTAACTAAATAACTGATAAAGTAACTAAGTAACTGAGTAACTAAATAACTGATAAACTAACAAAATAACTTAGTAACTAAATAACTGACAAACTAACTAAATAACTTAGTAACTAAATAACTGATTAACTAAAAAACGAGTAACTAAATAACTGAGTAATGAAATAACTGATAAACTAACTAAATAACTGAGTAACTAACTAAATAACTGAGTAAGTAAATAACTGATAAACTAACTAAATAACTGAGTAATGAAATAACTGATAAACTAACTAAATAACTGATAAACTAACTAAATAACTGAGTAATGAAATAACTGATAAACTAACTAAATAACTGATAAACTAACTAAATAACTGAGTAACTAACTAAATAACTGAGTAATTAAATAACTGATAAACTAACTAAATAACTGAGTAACTAAATAACTGAGTAACTAAATAACTAATTAACTAATTAACTAAATAACTGATAAACTAACGAAATAACTGATAAACTAACTAAACAACTGATAAACTAACTAAAGAACCTTTCAGGATGTGTGTGTAAAGTTTGGTTGAGAAAACATGTTAGTATTAGCATGCACGCTAGCATGTTAGTATTAGCATGCACGCTAGCATGTTAGTATTAGCATGCACGCTAGCATGTTAGTATTAGCATGCACGCTAGCATGTTGCCACAGGAGTTGCTTCCTCACCCGTAGGCGCCGTTGCTGATGAGCTTGGTCAACTCAAAGTCCAGTTCACAGGGTTTGCGTCTGCACCTCAAGGCGGCACTCAGACCCTGGGCCTGAAGACCAGGAGAGAGAGAAGGAGGGGGAGAGGGAGAGAGAGCGAGAGAGAGAGAGAGAGAGAGAGAGAGAGAGAGAAAGAAATGATTATTTGGTGGCGGTGTCACCATGGAGGCGAGGAGTAATGATCGTACGCAGTCGTCCGTCTCCGCCACACCGCTGTCACCACCACCGCTCAGCTGGGCCATCTCTGCAGGGACACAACACACTTTTGCTTTGTCTTTGGCTTGGAAAAACACCTGAAGAAAGTCATTGCAGGAAAAGGTGCCATTTTTACCAAAAACAATACCAAGTGTCACCACTAGGGGGCTGCAATGACTTTCACTGAGACTCATACCTAATATTATGTATATTAAAAAAAATGTTTTCCATTATTTGAGAAAACATAATGTATAATATTGCATAAAAATCCTACAATATGTAATCATAAGTAAATGAAAATAAATGATAATATGTACATTAAATAATAAAAATGTTTCATAATTTGAGATAATACAATGTATAATATTGCATAAAAGTCCTACAATATGTAATCATAAGTAAATACAAATAAATTATAATATGTATATTAAATTATAAATTCACAGAGTGAATTTATAATTTTTGGGTGGAGGTGGGATAGCACAAACGCACACACACACACACACACACACACACACACACACACACACACACACACACACACACACACACACACACACACACACACACACACACACACACACACACACACACACACACACAATGACCAACTAACTAACTAAACAATTGAGTAATTGATTAACTAACTGACTAACTAACTAAAAACTGTCTGACTAACTAAATAACTTACTGACTAACTAAATAATTGGGTAATTGATTGACTAACTAAATCATTGACTGACTAATTAAAGAACTGACTAATTGACAGACTAACAAACTAAATAAATAACTGTCCGGCTAATTAAATAACTGACCTACTAACTAACTAACTAAAATGTGATTAATTGATTAACTAACTAACTAAAATGTACTGATAAACAAACGAAATAACTGTCTGACTAACTAAATAACTGACTGACTAACTAACTAACTAAATAATTGGGTAATTGATTGAATAACTAACTAAACATTTACTGATTAACTAACTAAATAACCGACTGACTAACTAAATAACAGACTAATTACAGAACAAACTCAATAACTGACCAATTGACTAAATAAATTACTGTCCATCTAAGTAAATAAATAACTGACTAACTAACTGACTAATTGACTAACAAACTAAATAAATAACTGACTAACTAAATAACGGACTAATTGCAGAACAAACTAATAACTGACCAATTGACTAAATAAATTACTGTCCATCTAACTAAATAAATAACTGACTAACTAACTGACTAATAAACTAAATAAATAACTGACAAACTAAATAACGGACTAATTGCAGAACAAACTAAATAACTGACCAGTTGACTAAATAAATTACTGTCCATCTAACTAAATAAATAACTGACTAACTAACTGACTAATTGACTAACAAACTAAATAAATAACAGACAAACTAAATAACGGACTAATTGCAGAACAAACTAATAACTGACCAATTGACTAAATAAATTACTGTCCATCTAACTAAATAAATAACTGACTAACTAACTGACTAATAAACTAAATAAATAACTGACAAACTAAATAACGGACTAATTGCAGAACAAACTAAATAACTAACCAGTTGACTAAAATTACTGTCCATTTAACTAAATAAATAACTGACTAACTAACGGACTAATAAACTAAATAAATAACTGACAAACTAAATAACGGACTAATTGCAGAACAAACTAAATAACTAACCAGTTGACTAAATAAATTACTGTCCATCTAACTAAATAAATAACTGACTAACTAACTGACTAATAAACTAAATAAATAACTGACAAACTAAATAACAGACTAATTGCAGAACAAACTAAATAACTAACCAGTTGACTAAATAAATTACTGTCCATCCAACTAAATAAATAACTGACTAACTAACGGACTAATAAACTAAATAAATAACTGACAAACTAAATAACAGACTAATTGCAGAACAAACTAAATAACTGATCAATTTACTAAATAAATTACTGTCCATCTAACTAAATAAATAACTGATTAACTAACTGACAAATTGACTAACAAACTAAACAAATAACTGACTAACTAAATAACTAACTAATTGACTAACTAAATAAATGACCGACCAACTAACTGACTAACTCCAAACCTCTCGTCAGTCATTCATTGTCTTTGTCTCTGTGGGCGGGGGTGGCTCGCTAACATGGTAGAAATGATCTTCATCCCATGACTGAGATTTGCTAAAAGTGGGATGAAAATATGCTGAAGTTATGTCGCTAACCAGCTAACTAGCTAACTAGTGGACAAAAGCACAAGAGCTCCTCCTTTGTTGGCGTGAAGAAGAAAGCAAAGATCCGCTGACTGAGATGTTGCCAATGATCTGGAACAAGCGCTCATTAAAAACCACAAGCAGAGTCCAAGGCCATTTGTGGAACATCTGGTGGGATGTGATGGCGAGTGGCGGAATGTTCCAGCAGGTCTGTAGGGACGCCATCGCCGGGCTAATGATGCTCACATGAGTCGGGGTTTTGCACACGTCAGCACCGACGTGTGCCAGACTTTCTTTGGGGGAAACTTTTTATCGCCCTCGAATGAAAGACAGTCCGATCCCACCTTGATATTTTACAAGTTAACGTGGTAGCATGCTAACATTAGCATGCTAACTTTTTTAAACCAATTTCACCACCGTACACCGCAGAGTCATATAAGTCGGTACGTGATCGACCTTAACTGTTAGCATGCTAACTTTTTTTTAAGCACTTTTACCACCGTACACCTCAGTCTTTTAATTTTGTATGTGATGTATGTTAGCTGTTAGCATGCTAAATTAGCGTATTCACTTTTTTTTGCCAATTTAGCATACATATGCCTCAGAGTCGCATAAGTCGGTACCTGATCTACGTTAACTGCTAGCATGCTAACTTTTTTTTTAAACCAATTTTACCGCCGTACACCTTAGAGTCACAAGTTGGTTTGTGATATACGTTAACTGTTAGCATGCTACCATTAGCATATAACCTTTTTTTGCTAATTTAGCATGCATATGCCTCAGAATCATAGCAGTCGGTACCTGATCGACCTTAACTGTTAGCATGCTAACATTAGCGTGATAACTTTTTTCAACCAATTTTACCACCGTACACCTCAGAGTCATAAAAGTCGGTATGTGATATACGTTAACTTTCTTTTTTAACAATTTTACCACCGTACACCTCAGAGTCATATAATTTGGTATGTGATGTACGTTAACTGTTAGCATGCTAACATTAGCGTGATAACTTTTTTTAACCAATTTGACCACCGTATACTTCAGTCATATAAGTCGGTACGTGATCTACGTTAACTGTTAGCATGATAATAATTTTTTTAACCAATTTTACCACCCTACACCTCAAAGTCATATAAGTCAGTAAGTGATCTAAGTTAACTGTTAGCATGCTAACCTTTAAAAAAACCCAAAACAATTTTATTACCGTACACCTCAGAGTCATAAGTCGGTACGTGATCTATCTTAACTGTTAGCATGCTAACATTAGCATGCTATCATTAGCATGCTAACTTTTTTCAACTAATTTTACCACCGTACACCTCAGAGTCATATCATTTGGTATGTGATGTACGTTAACTGTTAGCATGCTAAAATTAGCATGCTAACTTTTTTTCAACCAATTTTACCACCGTACACAGTCATAAAAGTCGGTACGTGATAAACGTTAACTTTTTTTTTAACCAATTTTACCACCGTACACCTCAGAGTCATAAGTCGGTACGTGATCTATCTTAACCGTTAGCATGCTAACATTAGCATGCTAACTTTTTTCAACCAATTTTACCACCGTACACCTCAGAGTCATATAATTTGGTATATGATGTACGTTAACTGTTAGCATGCTAACATTAGCATGCTAACTTTTTTTCAACCAATTTTACCACCGTACACCTCCGAGTCATAAAAGTCGGTACGTGATATACGCTAACTTTTTTTTAAACCAAATTTACCACCGTACACCTCAGAGTCATAAATCGGTACGTGATCTTTCTTAACTGTTAGTATGCTAACATTAGCATGCTAACTTTTTTTCAACCAATTTTACCACTGTACACCTCAGAGTCATAAATCGGTACGTGATCTTTCTTAACTGTTAGCATGCTAACATTAGCATGCTAACTTTTTTTCAACCAATTTTACCACCGTACACCTCAGAGTCATAAAAGTCGGTACGTGATATATGCTAACTTTTTTTTAACCAATTTTACCACCGTACACCTCAGAGTCATAAATCGGTACGTGATCTATCTTAACTGTTAGCATGCTAACTTTTTTTCAACCAATTTCCCCACCGTACACCTCAGAGTCATATAAGTCGGTACGTGATATACGTTAACTGTTAGCATGCTAACTTTTTTTTTTTTTTTAACAATTTTATTACCGTACACCTCAGAGTCATAAGTCGGTACATGATCTATCTTAACTGTTAGCATGCTAACATTAGCATGCTAACTTTTTTTCAACCAATTTTACCACCGTACACCTCAGAGTCATATAAGTCGGTACGTGATATACGTTAACTGTTAGCATGCTAACTTTTTTTTTTTTTTTAAACAATTTTATTACCGTACACCTCAGAGTCATAAGTCGGTACATGATCTATCTTAACTGTTAGCATGCTAACATTAGCATGCTAACTTTTTTTCAACCAATTTTACCAGCGTACACCTCAGAGTCATATAAGTCGGTACGTGATATACGTTAACCGATAGCCGACGTCCTGTTTGTTTTCCGATACAGGTTCTTGAGTCGGGATGGACGTCTCCAGCAATTTTTGTGTCGATATGTAAAAATGGTGGGCGGGGCTAATTTGTTATCAAATTTAAAAGGGGGCGCTGGAGAGTCAGTTTCGAAACTTAGTTTCCGGGACACAGTAACAGACAATCAGAAGTTTAGGGTAGAAAATTGCTAATTGTAGCATTTTAGGCTAACCTTCTAAAGGGTCCCGCGTGAGTCCCAGCTGGCTGATGATGTAACGCGGGATGTCGGTCTTGATGCCCTGGCCCACCTTGGCGTGGCCCTCAGCCGCCTCCAGGAGGTGGTAGAACTCCTCGGGGTCAAACTCCTGGACAATATTACAAACCCCACAAAAATGAAAAAAACAAACAAGTTTTCTTCACATTTGACTGGTTGTCATGAGGTTCTGGTCAAACACTTACCAGACATTCCAGCAGTCGAGCGGGTCGAGCGATGACGATGAGGATCTTCTTGGCCAGGTCTCGGATGAAGTTGACCTCCTCGCTCTCCGACCTCTCGGTGGACTGGACACCAGACAAGATGTCTTATTACTCCTGCTCAATAATTATCTTTAACAGTTTGGGTTTTAGTTTACTAGTCATACTTGGTGCTCACCCTTTAGAGCACAGCTGTAACCTCCTGGCACTAGAAAATAATTCTTCTCAGGTTCCTCTGTTTACATTTTCACACTATTTTCTTACACTTTATTAAACATTTCTCACATATTTCTTATTTTTAGCTTCATTTGAAGAAGTTATTGTTCAGTGTTCAATGTGATTTGACTACTTTGTTGACTTTGTTAGTGTTTGCCATGCTTGTGTTGACATTTCCTTTCTGCTTTGATAGCTGAGGGATTAGAATCAGAGCAATCCAATCCAATCGAACTTGATTGAATCGAATCCAACCAAATCGAATCAAATCGAACTTGACTGAATCGAATGGAATCCAACCCAATCCAATCAATCAAATGAATCCAATCCAATCGAACTCGATTGATTCGAATCCAATCCAATCCAATCCAATCAATCAAATGAATTGAATCGAACCCAATCTAGTCTAATCAAATCGAACCGAATCCAATCCAATTCAATCGAATCCAATCCAATTCAATCGAATCCAATCAATCAAATGAATCCAATCCAATCGAATCAAACTGAACTAGATTGAATCGAATCCAATCCGATTCAATCAATCAAATGAATGCAATCGAACCCAATCCTATCTAATCGAATCAAATCGAACAGAAACGAATCCAATTCAATCGAATAAAATCAAATGGAATACAATCAAATCTAATCCAATTGAATCCAATCAAATTCAATCAATCAAATGAATCGAATCGAATCCAATCGAATCCAATCAATCAAATGAATCGAACCAAATCCAATCCAATCAAACTCGATTGAATCGAATCCAATCAATCAAATGAAACGAATCGAACCCAATCCAATCTAATCAAATCGAACTGAATTGAATCCAATTCAATCGAATCAAACCCAATCGAATCTAATCCAATCAAACCCAATCCAATCGAATCAAATCAAACTAGATCGAATCCAATCCAATCCAATCAACTAAATGAATCGATCAAACCCAATCCAATCCAATCTAATCGAATCGAATCCAATTCAATCGAATCGAATCCAATCAATCAAATGAATCGAATCGAATCCAATTCAATTGAATCAAATCCAATCTAATCCAATCCATTTGAATCAAATCGAACTAGATTGAATCCAATCCAATCCAATCAAATCCAATCAATCAAATGAATCGAATCCAACCCAATCCAATCCAATCCAATCGAATCAAATCGAATCCAATACAATCGAATCAAATCCAATCGAATTTAATACAATCGAATCTAATCCAATACAATCGAATCGAATCGAATCCAATACAATCAATCAAATGAATCCAATCCAATCCAATCTTATCCAATTGAATCCAATCCAATTCAACCCAATCCAATCGAACTTGATTGAATGGAAACCAATCCAATCGAATCCAATCCAATTGAATCCAATCCAATTGAATCCAATCAATCAAATGAATCGAACCAAATCCAATCCAATCAAACTCGATTGAATCCAATCCAATCAATCAAATGAAACGAATCGAACCCAATCCAATCTAATCAAATCGAACTGAATTGAATCCAATTCAATCGAATCGAACCCAATCGAATCTAATCCAATCAAACCCAATCCAATCGAATCAAATCAAACTAGATCGAATCCAATCCAATCCAATCAATTAAATGAATCGATCACACCCAATCCAATCCAATCTAATCGAATCGAATCCAATTCAATCGAATCGAATCCAATCAATCAAATGAATCGAATCGAATCCAATTCAATTGAATCAAATCCAATCTAATCCAATCCAATTGAATCAAATCGAACTAGATTGAATCCAATCCAATCAAATCCAATCAATCAAATGAATCGAATCTAACCCAATCCAATCAAATCGAATCCAATACAATCGAATCAAATCCAATCGAATTGAATCCAATCGAATCTAATCCAATACAATCGAATCGAATCGAATCCAATACAATCAATCAAATGAATCCAATCCAATCCAATCTAATCCAATTGAATCCAATCCAATTCAACCCAATCCAATCGAACTTGATTGAATGGAATCCAATCCAATCGAATAGTATCAAACTTGATTGAATCGAATCCAATTGAATCCAATCCGATCGAATCTAATGGAATACAATCAATCAAATGAATACAATCCAATCGAACTTCATTGAATGGAATCCAATCGAATCGAATAGAATCAAACTTCATTGAATTGAATCCAATTGAATCCAATCCAATTGAATCAAATCGAACTCGAGTGAATCAAATCCAATCCAATCTAATCAATCAAATTAATCGAATCGAACCCAATCTAATCGCATCAAATCAAACCGAATCGAATCCAATTCAATCAAATCGAATCCAATTGAAAATAATCCAATCCAATCAATCAAATGAATCGAATCGAACCCAATCGAACTCGATTGAATCGAATACATTGCAATCCAATCCGATTGGTTTCAATTGAATCAAATTGAATCAATTTGAATTACATTAATTTCAATTCAATTCTATTTCATTTCATTTGAAATAAAAATGTTTACATTGAATATTTTTTCCCTCCGGGTGCTTCCATAAGAACGATCACTAATCAGGGATGTGGAGTGACAGGAAGTGGTGGTGACAGCAGGAAGTGGAGTGGGTGGTCAGTACCTCCTGCACCAGCCTCTCCAGCTTGTCAGTGAGCTCACAGAAGTAGCTAGAAGTGATGAGGTCCTGCCGGCTCTTCTCCAGGCAGTCTCTGGCCAGCTCGATGATCTGATGGTGGGCAAAGCCCAGCACGCCGTCGGCCAGCGGGAGGACCATCTCTGGAGAACTGCTGCGGATGATCTCCTGGATCTTCTCCTCCATTTGGGCCGTGGCCTGCCCGCACAGGAGGGTGAGACAAAGGTGGGGTGAGACAAAGGTGGGGTGAGACAAAGGCGGGGTGAGACTAATACAAGGTGAGACAAGAATGGCGGCGTACCTTGGGGAAGCGCTCCTTGTAGACGTGGTTCATCATGATGATCTCGTGGTCGTAACAGGAAGGAGATCTCCCGGGGCTGAAAAACAAAAAGACTTGGGATGAGGATAACAATCTTATATATATATACATATATATATATATATATATATATATATATATATATATATATATATATATATATATATACATATATATACATATATATATATATATATATATATATATATATATATATATATACATACATATATATATATATATATATATATATATATATATACATATATATATATATATATATATATATATATATATATACATACATACATATATACATATATATATATATATATATATATATACATAGATACATATATATATATATATATGTATACATATATACATATATATATATATATACATATATATATATATATATATATATATATATATATATATATATATATATATATATATATGCATATATATATATATAGTATATATATATATACACAGTATATATATATATATATATACATATATATATATATATATATCTATATACATATAGATATATATATACAGTATATATATATATAAGTCGGTACGTGATCTACGTTAGCTGTTAGCATGCTAACTTTTTTTTTTAAACAATTTTAATTTGTTTGTCAGTAATTGTAGCGTTTTAAAACAAAAAGACGTAGGATGAGGATAACAATTATATATATATATATATATATATATATATATATATATATATATATATATATATATATATATATATATATAAATATATATATATACATATATATATATATATATACGTCTGTACGTGACCTATGTTAACTGTTAGCATGCTAACATTGGCATGCTAACTTTTTTTAAACCAACCGATATGTGATCTACGTTAACTGTTAGCATGCTAACTTTTTTTTAACCAATTTTACCACCGTACACTCCAGTCATATAAGTCGGTAGGTGATATACGTTAACTGTTAGCATGCTAACATTAGCATTCTAACTTTTTTCCAACCAATTATTTATTTTTTTTGTAGGTAATTGTAGCATTTTAAAACAAAAAAACCTAGGATGAGGATAACAATTGTGTATATATATATATATATATATATATATATATATATATATATATATATATATATATATATATATATATATATACTGTATATATAAGTAGGTACGTGATCTACGTTGACTGTTAGCATGCTATCATGGGCATGCTAACTTTTTTTTCAACCAATTATACCACCGTACACCTCAGTCATATAAGTCGGTACGTGATATACGTTAACTGTTAGCATGCTAACATGGGCATGCTAACTTTTTAAAACCAATTTTACCATCGTACACCTCAGTCATATAAGTCGGTATGTGATATACGTTAACTGTTAGCATGCTAACCCTTTTTTCCAACCAATTTTACCACCGTACACCTCAGTCATATAAGTCGGTACGTGATATACGTTAACTGTTAGCATGCTAACTTTTATTTTTCAACCAATTATACCACCGCATACCTTTAAGTCATAAGTCGGTACGTGATCTATGTTAGCTTTTAGCATGCTAACATGGGCATGCTAACTTTTTTTCAACCAATTATACCACCGTACACCTCAGAGTCATATAAGTCGGTATGTGATGTATGTTAACTAATAGCATGCTAACATTAGCGTGCTAACTTTTTTCCAACCAATTGTATTTTCCTTGTAGCTAATTGTAGCATTATAAAAAATAAATAAATGCGATGAGAATAACAATTTGAGATATTTTACGCTGAGGCTAGTCACCTGAGGCTGCGAGAGCGCGGCCGCATGGCGGTGGCGCGGCGACACTCGTCGGTGGAGATGCTCTCGGTGCAGAAGTGTTTGGACAGGAAGTGCAGTTCGTCGGGCGTGGGCTGGAAGGGCAGCTGGTGCAGCTTCTCCTGTGATGAACAGGACGACTGGAAATGAAACAAATATATATTTCCGCATGAAAAGAAAAGATTCAAGGCGGCATGTTTTTCTTCTTCTCTGATTAGCATCCAACATTTATCCATGAAAAGGTGGTGAAGCTGCTGAATATTTGGGGACCGAACGATTAGGTCCAATTCTGATTCACGGTGTGACGATTCGCTTCAGAATAGCTTCTTGAGCCAACAAGATTCTCGATTCAACAACATTTTCGATTGAACGATTCTTTTTTCAACATGATTCTCAATTCAACACGATTCTTTTTTCAACACGATTCTCGCTTCGTGATTCTCAATTCAACGTGATTCTCCATTCAACACGATTCTTGATCCAACAAGATTCTCCATTCAACAACATTTTCGATTGAACGATTCTTTTTTCAGCACGATTCTTTTTTCAACACGATTCTCGCTTCGTGATTCTCATTTCAACGTGATTATCGATTCAACACGATTCTTTTTTCAACCCGATTCTCGATTCAACCCAATTCTCGATTCAACACGATTCTTGTTTCGTGATTCTCAATTCAATAATATTCTCGATTCAACACGATTCTTGATCTAAGAAGATTCTCGATTTAACATTTTCGATTCAACACGATTCTTTTTTTCAACACGATTCTCGATTCAAAACGATTCTCAATTCAACATGATTCTTTTTTCAACATGATTCTTGTTTTGTGGCTCTCAATTCAACACGATTCTTTATTCAACACGATTCTCATTTCAACAAAAGTTTCCATTCAACACGATTCTTTTTTCAACACGATTCTCCCTTCATGATTCTCATTTCAACTTGATTCTCGATTCAACACAATTTTTGCTACGTGATTCTCAATGAAAAAAAATTCTCGATTCAACACGATTCTTGATCCAACAAGATTCTCATTTCAACAAAATTTTCATTTCAACACGATTCTCGATCAAACTAAATTTTTAATTCAACAAGATTCTTTTTTCAACATGATTCTCACTTCAATACGGTTCTCGATTCAACATGATTCTTGATTCAACGCAATTCTCGACTCAACACGATTCTTGATTCAACAAGATTCTCGATTCAACAAAATTTTCAATTGAACGATTCTTTTTTCAACACGATTCTCGATTCAACACGATTCTTTTTTCAACACGATTCTCGATTCAACACGATACTTTTTTCAACACGATTCTCGCTTCGTGATTCTCATTTCAAAGTGATTCTCGATTCAACACAATTCTTTTTTCAACCCGATTCAACACGATTCTCATTTCCTGATTCTCAATTCAATAATATTCTCGAGTCAACACGATTCTTGACCTAACAAGATTCTCGATTCAACAACATTTTCGATTCAACACGATTCCTTTTTCAACAAGATTCTTGGTTCAACACAATTCTTGATTCAGCACGATTCTCATTTCAACAAAATTTTAGATTCAACAATTCTTTTTTCAACACGATTCTCCTTTGGTGGTTCTCATTTCAACGTGATTCTCGATTCAACACGATTTTCGCTTCGTGATTCTCGATTCAATAATATTCTCGATTCTTGATCCAACAAGATTTTAACTTCAACAACATTTTTGATTCAACAAGATTGTTTTTTCAACACGATTCTCGCTTCGTGGTTCTCAATTCAACGTGATTCTCGATTCAACAGGATTCTTTTTTCAACACGATTCTCATTTCGTGATTCTCAATTCAATAATATTCTCGATTCAACACCATTCTTGATCTAACAAGATTTTCGATTCAACAATTCTTTTTTTCAACACGATTCTCCCTTCGTGGTTCTCATTTCAACGTGATTCTTGATTCAACACGATTCTCGGTTCGTGATTCTCAATTCAATAATATTCTCGATCCAAAAATTTTAATTTCAACAACATTTTTGATTCAACACGATTCTCGATTCAACAAAAAATTTAATTCAACACGATTCTTGCTTCAATAAGGTTCTCAAATCAACATGATTCTTGATTCAACGCAATTCTCGACTCAACACGATTCTTGATTCAACAAGATTCTCGATTCAAATTTTTTTGCAATGAACGATTCTTTTTTGAACACGATTCTCAATTCAACACAATTTTTTTTTCAACACGATTCTCGCTTCGTGATTCTCGATTCAACACGATTCTTGATCCATCAATATTTAAATTTCAACAACATTTTTGATTCAATACGATTCTTTTTTCAACACGATTCTCGCTTCGTGGTTCTCAATTCAACGTGATTCTCGATTCAACACGATTCTTTTTTCAACACGATTCTCGTTTCGTGATTCTCAATTCAATAATATTCTTGATTCAACACCATTCTTGATCTAACAAGATTTTCGATTCAACAATTATTTTTTCAACACGATTCTCCCTTCGTGGTTCTCATTTCAACGTGATTCTTGATTCAACACGATTCTCGGTTCGTGATTCTCAATTCAATAATATTCTCGATCCAACAAGATTTTAATTTCAACAACATTTTTGATTCAACACGATTCTCGATTCAACAAAAAATTAAATTCAACACGATTCTTGCTTCAATAAGGTTCTCAAATCAACATGATTCTTGATTCAACGCAATTCTCGATTCAACACGATTCTTGATTCAACAAGATTCTCGATTCAAATTTTTTTGCAATTGAACGACTCTTTTTTTAACACGATTCTCAATTCAACCCAATTTTTTTTCAACACGATTCTCGCTTCGTGATTCTCGATTTAACACGATTCTTGATCCAACAATATTTAAATTTCAACAACATTTTTGATTCAACACGATTCTTTTTTCAACACGATTCTCGCTTCGTGGTTCTCAACTCAACGTGATTCTCGATTGAACACGATTCTCGTTTCGTGATTCACAATTCAATAATATTCTTGATTCAACACCATTCTTGATCTAACAAGATTTTCGATTCAAGAAGATTCTTGATTCAACAAAATTTTCGATTCAACAATTATTTTTTCAACACGATTCTCCCTTTGTGGTTCTCATTTCAACGTGATTCTTGATTCAACACGATTCTCGGTTCGTGATTCTCAATTCAATAATATTCTCGATCCAACAAGATTTTAATTTCAACAACATTTTTGATTCAACACGATTCTCGATTCAACAAAAAATTAAATTCAACACGATTCTTGCTTCAATAAGGTTCTCAAATCAACATGATTCTTGATTCAACGCAATTCTCGACTCAACACGATTCTTGATTCAACAAGATTCTCGATTCAAAATTTTTTCAATTGAACGATTCTTTTTTGAACACGATTCTCAATTCAACACAATTTTTTTTCCCAACACGATTCTCGCTTCGTGATTCTCGATTCAACACGATTTTTGATCCAACACTATTTAAATTTCAACAACATTTTTGATTCAACACGATTATTTTTTCAACACGATTCTCACTTCGTGGTTCTCAATTAAACGTGATTCTCGATTCAACAGGATTCTTTTTTCAACACGATTCTCGTTTCGTGATTCTCAATTCAATAATATTCTTGATTCAACACCATTCTTGATCTAACAAGAATTTCGATTCAAGAAGATTCTTGATTCAACAAAATTTTCGATTCAACAATTATTTTTTCAACACGATTCTCCCTTCGTGGTTCTCATTTCAACGTGATTCTTGATTCAACACGATTCTCGGTTCGTGATTCTCAATTCAATAATATTCTCTATCCAACAAGATTTTAATTTCAACAACATTTTTGATTCAACACGATTCTCGATTCAACAAAAAATGTAATTCAACACAATTCTTGCTTCAATAAGGTTCTCAAATCAACATGATTCTTGATTCAACGCAATTCTCGATTCAACACGATTTTTGATTCAACAAGATTCTCGATTCAATTTTTTTTGCAATTGAACGATTCTTTTTTGAACACGATTCTCAATTCAACACAATTTTTTTCCCAACACGATTCTCGCTTCGTGATTCTCGATTCAACACGATTCTTGATCCAACAATATTTAAATTTCAACAACATTTTTGATTCAACACGATTCTTTTTTCAACACGATTCTCGCTTCGTGGTTCTCAATTCAACGTGATTCTCGATTCAACACGATTCTTTTTTCAACACGATTCTCGTTTCGTGATTCTCAATTCAATAATATTCTTGATTCAACACCATTCTTGATCTAACAAGATTTTCGATTCAACAATTATTTTTTCAACACGATTCTCCCTTCGTGGTTCTCATTTCAACGTGATTCTTGATTCAACACGATTCTCGGTTCGTGATTCTCAATTCAATAATATTCTCGATCCAACAAGATTTTAATTTCAACAACATTTTTGATTCAACACGATTCTCGATTCAACAAAAAATTAAATTCAACACGATTCTTGCTTCAATAAGGTTCTCAAATCAACATGATTCTTGATTCAACGCAATTCTCGACTCAACACGATTCTTGATTCAACAAGATTCTCGATTCAAAATTTTTTCAATTGAACGATTCTTTTTTGAACACGATTCTCAATTCAACACAATTTTTTTTCCCAACACGATTCTCGCTTCGTGATTCTCGATTCAACACGATTTTTGATCCAACACTATTTAAATTTCAACAACATTTTTGATTCAACACGATTATTTTTTCAACACGATTCTCACTTCGTGGTTCTCAATTAAACGTGATTCTCGATTCAACAGGATTCTTTTTTCAACACGATTCTCGTTTCGTGATTCTCAATTCAATAATATTCTTGATTCAACACCATTCTTGATCTAACAAGAATTTCGATTCAAGAAGATTCTTGATTCAACAAAATTTTCGATTCAACAATTATTTTTTCAACACGATTCTCCCTTCGTGGTTCTCATTTCAACGTGATTCTTGATTCAACACGATTCTCGGTTCGTGATTCTCAATTCAATAATATTCTCTATCCAACAAGATTTTAATTTCAACAACATTTTTGATTCAACACGATTCTCGATTCAACAAAAAATGTAATTCAACACAATTCTTGCTTCAATAAGGTTCTCAAATCAACATGATTCTTGATTCAACGCAATTCTCGATTCAACACGATTTTTGATTCAACAAGATTCTCGATTCAATTTTTTTTGCAATTGAACGATTCTTTTTTGAACACGATTCTCAATTCAACACAATTTTTTTTCCAACACGATTCTCGCTTCGTGATTCTCGATTCAACACGATTCTTGATCCAACAATATTTAAATTTCAACAACATTTTTGATTCAACACGATTCTTTTTTCAACACGATTCTCGCTTCGTGGTTCTCAATTCAACGTGATTCTCGATTCAACACGATTCTTTTTTCAACACGATTCTCGTTTCGTGATTCTCAATTCAATAATATTCTTGATTCAACACCATTCTTGATCTAACAAGATTTTCGATTCAACAATTATTTTTTCAACACGATTCTCCCTTCGTGGTTCTCATTTCAACGTGATTCTTGATTCAACACGATTCTCGGTTCGTGATTCTCAATTCAATAATATTCTCGATCCAACAAGATTTTAATTTCAACAACATTTTTGATTCAACACGATTCTCGATTCAACAAAAAATTAAATTCAACACGATTCTTGCTTCAATAAGGTTCTCAAATCAACATGATTCAACGCAATTCTCGATTCAACACGATTCTTGATTCAACAAGATTCACGATTCAAATTTTTTTGCAATTGAACGATTCTTTTTTGAACACGATTCTCAATTCAACACTTTTTTTTCCAACACGATTCTCGCTTCGTGATTCTCGATTCAACACGATTCTTGATCCAACAATATTTAATTTTCAACAACATTTTTGATTCAACACGATTCTTTTTTCAACACGATTCTCGTTTCGTGGTTCTCAATTCAACGTGATTCTCGATTCAACACGATTCTTTTTTCAACACGATTCTCGTTTCGTGATTCTCAATTCAATAATATTCTTGATTCAACACCATTCTTGATCTAACGAGATTTTCGATTCAACAATTATTTTTTCAACACGATTCTCCCTTCGTGGTTCTCATTTCAACGTGATTCTTGATTCAACACGATTCTCGGTTCGTGATTCTCAATTCAATAATATTCTCGATCCAACAAGATTTTAATTTCAACAACATTTTTGATTCAACACGATTCTCGATACAACAAAAAATTAAATTCAACACGATTCTTGCTTCAATAAGGTTCTCAAATCAACATGATTCTTGATTCAACGCAATTCTCGATTCAACACGATTCTTGATTCAACAAGATTCTCGATTCAATTTTTTTTGCAATTGAACGATTCTTTTTTGAACACGATTCTCAATTCAACACTTTTTTTTTCAACACGATTCTCGCTTCGTGATTCTCGATTCAACACGATTCTTGATCCAACAATATTTAATTTTCAACAACATTTTTGATGCAACACGATTCTTTTTTCAACACGATTCTCGTTTCGTGGTTCTCAATTCAACGTGATTCTCAATTCAACACGATTCTTTTTTCAACACGATTCTCGTTTCGTGATTCTCAATTCAATAATATTCTTGATTCAACACCATTCTTGATCTAACGAGATTTTCGATTCAACAATTATTTTTTCAACACGATTCTCCCTTCGTGGTTCTCATTTCAACGTGATTCTTGATTCAACACGATTCTCGGTTCGTGATTCTCAATTCAATAATATTCTCTATCCAACAAGATTTTAATTTCAACAACATTTTTGATTCAACACGATTCTCGATTCAACAAAAAATGTAATTCAACACAATTCTTGCTTCAATAAGGTTCTCAAATCAACATGATTCTTGATTCAACGCAATTCTCGATTCAACACGATTCTTGATTCAATAAGATTCTCGATTCAATTTTTTTTGCAAATGAACGATTATTTTTTTTAACACGATTCTCAATTCAACACAATTTTTTTTCCAACACGATTCTCGCTTCGTGATTCTCGATTCAACACGATTCTTGATCCAACAATATTTAAATTTCAACAACATTTTTGATTCAACACCATTCTTTTTTCAACACGATTCTCGCTTCGTGGTTCTCAATTCAACGTGATTCTCGATTCAACACGATTCTTTTTTCAACACGATTCTCGTTTCGTGATTCTCAATTCAATAATATTCTTGATTCAACACCATTCTTGATCTAACAAGAATTTCGATTCAAGAAGATTCTTGATTCAACAAAATTTTCAATTCAACAATTCTTTTTTTCAACACGATTCTCCCTTTGTGGTTCTCATTTCAACGTGATTCTTGATTCAACACGATTCTCGGTTCGTGATTCTCAATTCAATAATATTCTCGATGCAACAAGATTTTAATTTCAACAACATTTTTGATTCAACACGATTCTCGATACAACAAAAAATTAAATTCAACACGATTCTTGCTTCAATAAGGTTCTCAAATCAACATGATTCTTGATTCAACGCAATTCTCGATTCAACACGATTCTTGATTCAACAAGATTCTCGATTCAATTTTTTTTGCAATTGAACGATTCTTTTTTGAACACGATTCTCAATTCAACACTTTTTTTTTTCAACACGATTCTCGCTTCGTGATTCTCGATTCAACACGATTCTTGATCCAACAATATTTAATTTTCAACAACATTTTTGATTCAACACGATTCTTTTTTCAACACGATTCTCGTTTCGTGGTTCTCAATTCAACGTGATTCTCAATTCAACACGATTCTTTTTTCAACACGATTCTCGTTTCGTGATTCTCAATTCAATAATATTCTTGATTCAACACCATTCTTGATCTAACGAGATTTTCGATTCAACAATTATTTTTTCAACACGATTCTCCCTTCGTGGTTCTCATTTCAACGTGATTCTTGATTCAACACGATTCTCGGTTCGTGATTCTCAATTCAATAATATTCTCTATCCAACAAGATTTTAATTTCAACAACATTTTTGATTCAACACGATTCTCGATTCAACAAAAAATGTAATTCAACACAATTCTTGCTTCAATAAGGTTCTCAAATCAACATGATTCTTGATTCAACGCAATTCTCGATTCAACACGATTCTTGATTCAATAAGATTCTCGATTCAATTTTTTTTGCAAATGAACGATTATTTTTTTTAACACGATTCTCAATTCAACACAATTTTTTTTCCAACACGATTCTCGCTTCGTGATTCTCGATTCAACACGATTCTTGATCCAACAATATTTAAATTTCAACAACATTTTTGATTCAACACGATTCTTTTTTCAACACGATTCTCGCTTCGTGGTTCTCAATTCAACGTGATTCTCGATTCAACACGATTCTTTTTTCAACACGATTCTCGTTTCGTGATTCTCAATTCAATAATATTCTTGATTCAACACCATTCTTGATCTAACAAGAATTTCGATTCAAGAAGATTCTTGATTCAACAAAATTTTCAATTCAACAGTTCTTTTTTTCAACACGATTCTCCCTTTGTGGTTCTCATTTCAACGTGATTCTTGATTCAACACGATTCTCGGTTCGTGATTCTCAATTCAATAATATTCTCGATCCAACAAGATTTTAATTTCAACAACATTTTTGATTCAACACGATTCTCGATTCAACAAAAAATTAAATTCAACACGATTCTTGCTTCAATAAGGTTCTCAAATCAACATGATTCTTGATTCAACGCAATTCTCGATTCAACACGATTCTTGATTCAACAAGATTCTCGATTCAATTTTTTTTGCAATTGAACGATTCTTTTTTGAACACGATTCTCAATTCAACACAATTTTTTTTTCAACACGATTCTCGCTTCGTGATTCTCGATTCAACACGATTCTTGATCCAACAATATTTAAATTTCAACAACATTTTTGATTCAACACGATTCTTTTTTCAACACGATTCTCGTTTCGTGGTTCTCAATTCAACGTGATTCTTGATTCAACAGGATTCTTTTTTCAACACGATTCTCGTTTCGTGATTCTCAATTCAATAATATTCTTGATTCAACACCATTCTTGGTCTAACAAGAATTTCGATTCAAGAAGATTCTTGATTCAACAAAATTTTCGATTCAACAATTCTTTTTTTCAACACGATTCTCCCTTCGTGGTTCTCATTTCAACGTGATTCTTGATTCAACACGATTCTCGGTTTGTGATTCTCAATTCAATAATATTCTCGATCCAACAAGATTTTAATTTGAACAACATTTTTGATTCAACACGATTCTCGATTCAACAAAAAATTAAATTCAACACGATTCTTGCTTCAATACGGTTCTCAAATCAACATGATTCTTGATTCAAGGCAATTCTAGACTCAACACGATTCTTGATTCAACAAGATTCTCGATTCAATTTTTTTTTCAATTGAACGATTCTTTTTTGAACACGATTCTCAATTCAACACAATTTTTTTCCCAACACGATTCTCGCTTCGTGATTCTCGATTCAACACGATTCTTGATCCAACAATATTTAAATTTCAACAACATTTTTGATTCAACACGATTCTTTTTTCAACACGATTCTCACTTCGTGGTTCTCAATTAAACGTGATTCTTGATTCAACAGGATTATTTTTTCAACACGATTCTCGTTTCATGATTCTCAATTCAATAATATTCTCGATTCAACACCATTCTTGATCTAACAAGATTTTCGATTGAACACGATTCTTGATTCAACAATTCTTTTTTTCAACACGATTCTCCCTTCGTGGTTCTCATTTCAACGTGATTCTTGATTCAACACGATTCTCGGTTTGTGATTCTCAATTCAATAATATTCTCGATCCAACAAGATTTTAATTTCAACAACATTTTTGATCAAACACGATTCTCGATTCAACAAAAAATGTTTAATTCAACACGATTCTTGCTTCAATACGGTTCTCAAATCAACATGATTCTTGATTCAACAAGATTCTCGATTCAAATTTTTTTGCAATTGAACGATTCTTTTTTGAACACGATTCTCAATTCAACACAATTTTTTTTTCAACACGATTCTCGCTTCGTGATTCTCGATTCAACACGATTCTTGATCCAACAATATTTAAATTTCAACAACATTTTTGATTCAACACGATTCTTTTTTCAACACGATTCTCGTTTCGTGGTTCTCAATTCAACGTGATTCTCGATTCAACACGATTCTTTTTTCAACACGATTCTCGTTTCGTGATTCTCAATTCAATAATATTCTTGATTCAACACCATTCTTGATCTAACCAGATTTTCGATTGAACACGATTCTTGATTCAACAATTCTTTTTTTCAACACGATTCTCCCTTCGTGGTTCTCATTTCAACGTGATTCTTGATTCAACACGATTCTCGGTTTGTGATTCTCAATTCAATAATATTCTCGATCCAACAAGATTTTAATTTCAACAACATTTTTGATCAAACACGATTCTCGATTCAACAAAAACATTTTAATTCAACACGATTCTTGCTTCAATACCGTTCTCAAATCAACATGATTCTTGATTCAACAAGATTCTCGATTCAATTTTTTTTTCAATTGAACGATTCTTTTTTGAACACGATTCTCAATTCAACACGATTCTTTTTTCAACACGATTCTCGCTTCGTGATTCAACACGATTCTTGATCCAACAAGATTCTCAATTCAACAAAATTTTCGATTCAACGATTCTTTTGTCAACATGATTCAACACCATTTCCGCTTCGATACGGTTCTCGATTTAACACGATTTTCCCTTTGTGATTCTCAATTCAATAATATCCTCGATTCAACACGATTATCGAAAGATTTTTTTTTAAAATAAAATGCTTTTTTTACATTTTTACTTTGTTTAAATAGATTTTTGCAAATCATGAATGGATTTAGAATGGGGATGAACAACAATTGCAGTTGGGATGTGAATAAATGTCATGTAAATACTGTACATTATTATTGCATTAAACTACTGTAGTTGTTTGTACTACATTCTATTGTATGGTTTTTACACATTATTTATTATACAAAAGTTAGATTTAAAATTTTTTTAAAGGCATATGAAAAAAATATTTTAGCTCATTTCAATTGCCAACACTGATTACAAGCTGGGTCACAGAACCAATTAAAAACTGGGGTATGTTGAAGAAAAATGGTGAAAAAGTGCTCACAGAGACGGTGGAGCTGGGCGTGTTGGTGCCATATCCGGAGGAGGGAAGGGAGGCCAGGGACCAGCGGCGACCATCGCTCCTAACACACAAGACACACACACACTCTTCAACATAACATAGGAATAAAAAAGATACACTCGACGGCACTAATGGCACTTTTGTGTGTCTTTATGGGCTAATAAATGATACAAATATACATTTAATGTGAGCATTCTTGCTTTGTTGTCCATACTAGGAAGTAGCTTGAATGTGTTTTGTTGCGCTCTACAAAGTGTTTGTACGGTAAGTAATATACTCATTACACAGCAACTGTTAGATTGTAATATTCATATTGGTTTTAGTTTTCATTACTACATTTGGAGGTGTTTAAATCGCCATGTAAAATTGCTAATGCTAATCGGTAGCATGTTTATGGCAAATCCAATGGAGATTAGCATGGCGCTAGCGCTTTTCGGAAAAGTGGAGCCTTACATTTGGGCGCTTTCTATCAGGCATGCTTGCTTTTTTCAAGTCTTACGAGAAAGTAGCTTTTTCCAAGGAAACTGAATGTGTTTCGTTGCGCCCTACAAAGTGTTTGTACTGTAAGTAATGTGTTTTGTTGCCCAACTGTTAGATTGTAACATTCATCTTTGCTGTAGTTTTCCTTACTTAAATTTGGGGGTGTTGAAATCGCCATGTAAAATCGCTAATGCTAATCGGTAGCATGTATATGGCAAATCCAATGTAAATTAGCATGGAGCTAGCACATTCTGAAAAGTGGAGCCTTACATTTGGGCGCTTTCTATCAGGCTTGCTTACTTTTTCGTCTTACGAGAAAGTAACTTTTTCCAGGAAGCTGAATGTGTTTTGTTGCGCCCTACAAAGTGTTTATACTGTAAGTAATGTGTTTTGTTGCCCAACTACTAGATTGCAACATTCATCTTTGTTGCAATTTTCCTTACTAAATTTGGGGGTGTTGAGTGTTGAACTCCCCATGTAAAATCGATAATGCTAATCGGTAGCATGTTTATGGCAAATCCAATGTAGATTAGCATGGCGCTAGCGCTTTTCGGAAAAGTGGAGCCTTACATTTGGGCGCTTTCTATCAGGCATGCTTACTTTTTCGTCTTACGAGAAAGTAGCTTTTTCCAGGAAGCAGAATGTGTTTTGTTGCGCCCTACAAAGTGTTTATACTGTAAGTAATGTGTTTTGTTGCCCAATTGTTAGATTGTAACATTCATCTTTGTTGTAGTTTTCATTACTAAATTTGGGGGTGTTGAAATCGCCATGTAAAATCGCTAATGCTAATCGGTAGCATGTATATGGCAAATCCAATGTAAATTAGCATGGAGCTAGTACATTCTGAAAAGTGGAGCCTTACATTTGGGCGCTTTCTATCAGGCATGCTTACTTTTTCGTCTTACGAGAAAGTAGCTTTTTCCAGGAAGCTGAATGTGTTTTGTTGCGCCCTACAAAGTGTTTATACTGTAAGTAATGTGTTTTGTTGCCCAACTGTTAGATTGTAACATTCATCTTTGCTGTAGTTTTCATTACTTAAATTTGGGGGTGTTGAAATCGCCATGTAAAATCGCTAATGCTAATCGGTAGCATGTATATGGCAAATCCAATGTAAATTAGCATGGAGCTAGTACATTCTGAAAAGTGGAGCCTTACATTTGGGCGCTTTCTATCAGGCATGCTTACTTTTTCGTCTTACGAGAAAGTAACTTTTTCCAGGAAGCTGAATGTGTTTTGTTGCGCCCTACAAAGTGTTTATACTGTAAGTAATGTGTTTTGTTGCCCAACTACTAGATTGCAACATTCATCTTTGTTGCAATTTTCCTTACTAAATTTGGGGGTGTTGAGTGTTGAACTCCCCATGTAAAATCGATAATGCTAATCGGTAGCATGTTTATGGCAAATCCAATGTAGATTAGCATGGCGCTAGCGCTTTTCGGAAAAGTGGAGCCTTACATTTGGGCGCTTTCTATCAGGCATGCTTACTTTTTCGTCTTACGAGAAAGTAGCTTTTTCCAGGAAGCAGAATGTGTTTTGTTGCGCCCTACAAAGTGTTTATACTGTAAGTAATGTGTTTTGTTGCCCAATTGTTAGATTGTAACATTCATCTTTGTTGTAGTTTTCATTACTAAATTTGGGGGTGTTGAAATCGCCATGTAAAATCGCTAATGCTAATCGGTAGCATGTATATGGCAAATCCAATGTAAATTAGCATGGAGCTAGTACATTCTGAAAAGTGGAGCCTTACATTTGGGCGCTTTCTATCAGGCATGCTTACTTTTTCGTCTTACGAGAAAGTAGCTTTTTCCAGGAAGCTGAATGTGTTTTGTTGCGCCCTACAAAGTGTTTATACTGTAAGTAATGTGTTTTGTTGCCCAACTGTTAGATTGTAACATTCATCTTTGCTGTAGTTTTCATTACTTAAATTTGGGGGTGTTGAAATCGCCATGTAAAATCGCTAATGCTAATCGGTAGCATGTATATGGCAAATCCAATGTAAATTAGCATGGAGCTAGCACATTCTGAAAAGTGGAGCCTTACATTTGGGCGCTTTCTATCAGGCTTGCTTACTTTTTCGTCTTACGAGAAAGTAACTTTTTCCAGGAAGCTGAATGTGTTTTGTTGCGCCCTACAAAGTGTTTATACTGTAAGTAATGTGTTTTGTTGCCCAACTGCTAGATTGTAACATTCATCTTTGTTGCAATTTTCCTTACTAAATTTGGGGGTGTTGAGTGTTGAACTCCCCATGTAAAATCGATAATGCTAATCGGTAGCATGTTTATGGCAAATCCAATGTAGATTAGCATGGCGCTAGCGCTTTTCGGAAAAGTGGAGCCTTACATTTGGGCGCTTTCTATCAGGCATGCTTACTTTTTCGTCTTATGAGAAAGTAGCTTTTTCCAGGAAGCAGAATGTGTTTTGTTGCGCCCTACAAAGTGTTTATACTGTAAGTAATGTGTTTTGTTGCCCAACTGTTAGATTGTAACATTCATCTTTGTTGTAGTTTTCATTACTAAATTTGGGGGTGTTGAAATCGCCATGTAAAATCGCTAATGCTAATCGGTAGCATGTATATGGCAAATCCCATGTAAATTAGCATGGAGCTAGCACATTCTGAAAAGTGGAGCCTTACGTTTGGGCGCTTTCTATCAGGCATGCTTGCTTTTTCGTCTTATGAGAAAGTAGCTTTTTCCAAGGAAGCTGAATGTATTTCGTTGCGCCCTACAAAGTGTTTGTACTGTAAGTAATGTGTTTTGTTTCCCAACTGTTAGATTGTAACATTCATCTTTGCTGTAGTTTTCATTACTTAAATTTGGGGGTGTTGAAATCGCCATGTAAAATCGCTAATGCTAATCGGTAGCATGTATATGGCAAATCCAATGTAAATTAGCATGGAGCTAGTACATTCTGAAAAGTGGAGCCTTACATTTGGGCGCTTTCTATCAGGCATGCTTGCTTTTTTCAAGTCTTACGAGAAAGTAGCTTTTTCCAAGGAAACTGAATGTGTTTCGTTGCGCCCTACAAAGTGTTTGTACTGTAAGTAATGTGTTTTGTTGCCCAACTGTTAGATTGTGACATTCATCTTTGCTGTAGTTTTCATTACTTAAATTTGGGGGTGTTGAAATCGCCATGTAAAATCGCTAATGCTAATCGGTAGCATGTATATGGCAAATCCAATGTAAATTAGCATGGAGCTAGTACATTCTGAAAAGTGGAGCCTTACATTTGGGCGCTTTCTATCAGGCATGCTTACTTTTTCGTCTTACGAGAAAGTAACTTTTTCCAGGAAGCTGAATGTGTTTTGTTGCGCCCTACAAAGTGTTTATACTGTAAGTAATGTGTTTTGTTGCCCAACTGTTAGATTGTGACATTCATCTTTGTTGTAGTTTTCCTTACTAAATTTGGGGGTGTTGAGTGTTGAACTCCCCATGTAAAATCGCTAATGCTAATCAGTAGCATGTTTATGGCAAATCCAATGGAGATTAGCATGGCGCTAGCGCTTTTCGGAAAAGTGGAGCCTTACATTTGGGCGCTTTCTATCAGGCATGCTTGCTTTTTTCAAGTCTTACGAGAAAGTAGCTTTTTCCAAGGAAACTGAATGTGTTTCGTTGCGCCCTACAAAGTGTTTGTACTGTAAGTAATGTGTTTTGTTGCCCAACTGCTAGATTGTAACATTCATCTTTGCTGTAGTTTTCATTACTTAAATTTGGGGGTGTTGAAATCGCCATGTAAAATCGCTAATGCTAATCGGTAGCATGGATATGGCAAATCCAATGTAAATTAGCATGGAGCTAGTACATTCTGAAAAGTGGAGCCTTACATTTGGGCGCTTTCTATCAGGCTTGCTTACTTTTTCGTCTTACGAGAAAGTAACTTTTTCCAGGAAGCTGAATGTGTTTTGTTGCGCCCTACAAAGTGTTTATACTGTAAGTAATGTGTTTTGTTGCCCAACTGCTAGATTGTAACATTCATCTTTGTTGCAGTTTTCCTTACTAAATTTGGGGGTGTTGAGTGTTGAACTCCCCATGTAAAATCGCTAATGCTAATCGGTAGCATGTTTATGGCAAATCCAATGTAGATTAGCATGGCGCTAGCGTTTTTCGGAAAAGTGGAGCCTTACATTTGGGCGCTTTCTATCAGTCATGCTTACTTTTTCGTCTTACGAGAAAGTAGCTTTTTCCAGGAAGCAGAATGTGTTTTGTTGCGCCCTACAAAGTGTTTATACTGTAAGTAATGTGTTTTGTTGCCCAACTGTTAGATTGTAACATTCATCTTTGCTGTAGTTTTCATTACTTAAATTTGGGGGTGTTGAAATCGCCATGTAAAATCGCTAATGCTAATCGGTAGCATGTATATGGCAAATCCTGTGTAGATTAGCATGGCGCTAGCACATTCTGAAAAGTGGAGCCTTACATTTGGGCGCTTTCTATCAGGCATGCTTACTTTTTCGTCTTACGAGAAAGTAGCTTTTTCCAAGGAAGCTGAATGTATTTCGTTGCGCCCTACAAAGTGTTCGTACTGTAAGTAATGTGTTTTGTTTCCCAACTGTTGGATTGTAACATTAATCTTTGTTGCAGTTTTTATTACTAAATTTGGGGGTGTTGAAATCGCCATTTAAAATCGCTAATGCTAATCGGTAGCATGTATATGGCAAATCCTGTGTAGATTAGCATGGCGCTAGCACTTTTCGGAAAAGTGGAGTCTTCCATTTGCGTGCTTTCTATCAGGCATGCTTGCTTTTTTGTCTTGCCAGAAAGTAGCTTTTTTCCAGGAAGCTGAATGTGTTTCGTTGCGCCCTACAAAGTGTTTGTACTGTAAGTAATGTGTTTTGTTGCCCAACTGTTGGATTGTAACATTCATCTTTGTTGCAGTTTTCATTACTAAATTTGGGGGTGTTGAAATCGCCATTTAAAATCGCTAATGCTAATCGGTAGCATGTATATGGCAAATCCTGTGTAGATTAGCATGGCGCTAGCACTTTTCGGAAAAGTGGAGTCTTACATTTGGGTGGTTTCTATCAGGCATGCTTGCTTTTTTGTCTTACCAGAAAGTAGCTTTTTCCAGGAAGCTGAATGTGTTTCGTTGCGCACTACAAAGTGTTTGTACTGTAAGTAATGTGTTTTGTTGCCCAACTGTTAGATTGTAACATTCATCTTTTTTGTAGTTTTCATTACTAAATTTGGGGGTGTTGAAATCGCCATGTAAAATCGCTAACGATAATCGGTAGCATGTATATGGCAAATCCCATGTAAATTAGCATGGAGCTAGCACATAAGGAAAAGTGGAGCCTCTACTTTTGAGTGTGTTTCCATCAGCTTGGTTGACATGGAAAATCACAACATGACGAAAACGTTTGACCGCCAGGTGCCGAGTCTGACGGAACCGGGTCGGTACCGCTAACAGTACGGAATGTGGCACCCCTCCCTCGGCGCGAACAACGCGAGGCGGTGGATGGCGTCTCACCTTCGTGCAAAGGAGAAATGAGCGGAGGCGCTGGGAGAGAAGTTCCTGGGACTATCCTGTGGACTGGAGCCTGAAGAGACAAAAATCAAGACCAAAGAACGCAACAAAAAACAAGGCGGTCAGGGGCCAGACTCACCTGTCAGGGACGAGAGCGGCGAGTGCGGTCGGGGGAGACCCGTCGGCTGTCCGCTTCCGATCAGACTCTTTCTGTTGCTGGTTCTGCAGCTGCAGAGTCAAAGCGGGCAAATATCAAGGACTGCAATTGTCGAGGACCCGCAGCCAGACCAAGGAAGTGGAACTATCTGAACCTGGGGAGGTTTTTTAACGCCAGAAGACTAAACATGTCAACACTTTGGCTTTAAGTCCAAGGTGTGTCTAAGTAAGGGACATCAATAAATGCCACACACTCATGAAAAAATTATTTCAAATTCAACTGAGGAAAAAAGGTATTTTCTTGTTGTGCAATATATATATATATATATGTATATATATATATATATATATATATATATGTATATATATATATATGTATATATATATTTTATTTTTTTGATAATCTAATTAAGACATATATATATATATATATATATATATATATATATATATATATATATATATACATATATATATACACATATACATATATACATATATATATACATATATACATATATATATACATATATACATACATACATATACATACTGTATACATACATATACATATATATATATATATACATATACATATATATATATACATATACATATATATATATATATATATATATATATATATATATATATATATATATATATATATATATATATATACACACACACACACACGTTTGCATATATGCACACATATTTTAATTTTCCTGAGGGAACTCTCCTGAAGGAATCAATAAAGTACTATCTATCTATCTATCTATCTATCTATATGTATACATATATATACATACTGTGTATATATATATATATATATATATATATATATATATATATATATACATACATTTATATATATATATATATATATATATATATATATATATATATATATATATATATATATATATATATATACATATATACATACATTTATATATATATATATATATATATATATATATATATATATATATATATATATATATACATACATGTATACGTATACATTTGATATCTACACTGACCTCAGTTGTAGTTACAATTTCGAAGGAAAACCTTTGTTTCTTAATTATTTATTCCAGCTGTGTGTTATTGTGTGATGGAGTCCACACAGCTGTTGTTGTTCTTGTTGTTGTTGTTGTGTAATCGCTGATCCCAATGATTGAAGTTTGCACATCAATCAATCAATCAATGTTTATTTATATAGCCCTAAATCACAAGTGTCTCAAAGGGCTGCACAAGCCACAACGACATCCTCGGCACAGAGCCCACATCAACACATCGACTTCATACCAAATTGAAGAGGGAACAACATTGTTTATCACGTCCAAAAAAGGTTGCGTGTCACGTACCAACCCACGTGTGTTGGCTTTCAGTGTTGGTTTTTGTTCATTGGCACCTGGGTCTTATAAATTGATGCTATGCTCGTATCACTTCAGAATAAAACAGTCATTACTGTTGAAGACAAATCAGAAAGAAAAGGTTTGATGGAGCACTTGACATTTATGCAGAGTGACAATAGCGCCCTGACAGCAACCACTCTTCTCCACTCCCCGTGGAAACGCACGAGTCGGCAGTCGACGCCATCGCGGAGGTCACGCCCGCCGCGTTTTTACACTGCCGAGCGCCGCACATTTGCACATGTGTCGCACGCAAGCTATAACAATGATTTGGAGTGCATGAGACAGTGCACGTTAGGGCTGAAAACTTTTTTATATTCGTCAAAATCCATCAGTATCCATATTGTCAACACAAGCATGGACAACAACGTCAACAAAATAGTAAACTCACATGGCACACGAAACAATAAGCTCTTAAAATGAAGGAATATGTAAGAAATGTTTAGTAAAGTGTAAGAAAATAGTGTAAACATAGAGGAACCTGAGAACTATTTTCTGCAGGTTTAGTGCCGGGAAGTTACAGCTGTGCTCTAAAGGGTGAGCGCGGCTGAGGCGGTGTGGCGCCCGAAACTATTTTTTATAAGACAAATTCAAAAAAATCCTATAACAAAAAAAAACATTAAAAAATGTAATAAAAGAGCAAATATGTCAAATGTAACGAGAAAAAGTTGCAACAATAAGCTCTTAAAATGAAGGAATATGTAAGAAATGTTTAGTAAAGTGTAAGAAAATAGTGTAAACATAGAGAAACCTGAGAACTATTTTCTGCAGGTTTAGTGCCGGGAAGTTACAGCTGTGCTCTAAAGGGTGAGGCGGTGTGGCGCCCGAAACTACTTTTTATATGACACATTCAAAAAAATCCTATAACAAAAAAAAACATAGAAAAATGTAATAAAAGAGCAAATATGTCAAATGTAACGAGAAAAAGTTGCAACAATAAGCTCTTAAAATGAAGGAATATGTAAGAAATGTTTAGTAAAGTGTAAGAAAATAGTGTAAACATAGAGAAACCTGAGAACTATTTTCTGCAGGTTTAGTGCCGGGAAGTTACAGCTGTGCTCTAAAGGGTGAGCGCGGCTGAGGCGGTGTGGCGCCCGAAACTATTTTTTATACGACCGCGGCACATTCAAAAAATCATATAACAAAAAAAAACATTAAAAAAATGTAATAAAAGAGCAAATATGTCAAATGTAACGAGAAAAAGTTGCAACAATAAGCTCTTAAAATGAAGGAATATGTAAGAAATGTTGAATAAAGTGTAAGAAAATAGTGTAAACATAGAGAAACCTAAGAACTATTTTCTGCAGGTTTAGTGCCGGGAAGTTACGGCTGTGCTCTAAAGGGTGAGCGCGGCTGAGGCGGTGTGGCGCCCGAAACTATTTTTTATACGACCGCGGCACATTCAAAAAATCCTATAACAAAAAAAAACATTAAAAAAATGTAATAAAAGAGCAAATATGTCAAATGTAACGAGAAAAAGTTGCAACAATAAGCTCTTAAAATGAAGGAATATGTAAGAAATGTTGAATAAAGTGTAAGAAAATAGTGTAAACATAGAGAAACCTGAGAAGTATTTTCTGCAGGTTTAGTGCCGGGAAGTTACAGCTGTGCTCTAAAGGGTGAGCGCGGCTGAGGCGGTGTGGCGCCCGAAACTATTTTTTATACGACCGCGGCACATTCAAAAAATCCTATAACAAAAAAAAACATTAAAAAAATGTAATAAAAGAGCAAATATGTCAAATGTAACGAGAAAAAGTTGCAACAATAAGCTCTTAAAATGAAGGAATATGTAAGAAATGTTTAGTAAAGTGTAAGAAAATAGTGTAAACATAGAGAAACCTGAGAACTATTTTCTGCAGGTTTAGTGCCGGGAAGTTACAGCTGTGCTCTAAAGGGTGAGCGCGGCTGAGGCGGTGTGGCGCCCGAAACTATTTTTTATACGACACATTCAAAAAAATCCTATAACAAAAAAAAACATAAAAAAATGTAATAAAAGAACAAATATGTCAAATGTAACGAGAAAAAGTTGCAACAATAAGCTCTTAAAATGAAGGAATATGTAAGAAATGTTTAGTAAAGTGTAAGAAAATAGTGTAAACATAGAGAAACCTGAGAACTATTTTCTGCAGGTTTAGTGCCGGGAAGTTACAGCTGTGCTCTAAAGGGTGAGCGCGGCTGAGGCGGTGTGGCGCCCGAAACTATTTTTTATACGACACATTCAAAAAAATCCTATAACAAAAAAAAACATAAAAAAATGTAATAAAAGAGCAAATATGTCAAATGTAACGAGAAAAAGTTGCAACAATAAGCTCTTAAAATGAAGGAATATGTAAGAAATGTTTAGTAAAGTGTAAGAAAATAGTGTAAACATAGAGAAACCTGAGAACTATTTTCTGCAGATTTAGTGCCGGGAAGTTACAGCTGTGCTCTAAAGGGTGAGCGCGGCTGAGGCGGTGTGGCGCCCGAAACTATTTTTTATACGACCGCGGCACATTCAAAAAATCCTATAACAAAAAAAAGCATTAAAAAAATGTAATAAAAGAGCAAATATGTCAAATGTAACGAGAAAAAGTTGCAACAATAAGCTCTTAAAATGAAGGAATATGAAAGAAATGTTTAGTAAAGTGTAAGAAAATAGTGTAAACATAGAGAAACCTGAGAACTATTTTCTCCAGGTTTAGTGCCGGGAAGTTACAGCTGTGCTCTAAAGGGTGAGCGCGGCTGAGGCGGTGTGGCGCCCGAAACAATTTTTTATACGACACATTCAAATAAATCCTATAACAAAAAAACCCATTAAAAATGTAATAAAAGAGCAAATATGTCAAATGTAACGAGAAAAAGTTGCAACAATAAGCTCTTAAAATGAAGGAATATGTAAGAAATGTTTAGTAAAGTGTAAGAAAATAGTGTAAACAGAGAAACCTAAGAACTATTTTCTGCAGGTTTAGTGCCGGGAAGTTACAGCTGTGCTCTAAAGGGTGAGCGCGGCTGAGGCGGTGTGGCGCCCGAAACTATTTTTTATACGACCGCGGCACATTCAAAAAATCCTATAACAAAAAAAAACATTAAAAAAATGTAATAAAAGAGCAAATATTTCAAATGTAACGAGAAAAAGTTGCAACAATAAGCTGTTAAAATGAAGGAATATGTAAGAAATGTTTAGTAAAGTGTAAGAAAATAGTGTAAACATAGAGAAACCTGAGAACTGTTTTCTGCAGGTTTAGTGCCGGGAAGTTACAGCTGTGCTCTAAAGGGTGAGCGCGGCTGAGGCGGTGTGGCGCCCGAAACTATTTTTTATACGACCGCGGCACATTCAAAAAATCCTATAACAAAAAAAACATTAAAAAAATGTAATAAAAGAGCAAATATGTCAAATGTAACGAGAAAAAAATGCAACAATAAGCTCTTAAAATGAAGGAATATGTAAGAAATGTTTAGTAAAGTGTAAGAAAATAGTGTAAACATAGAGAAACCTGAGAACTATTTTCTGCAGGTTTAGTGCCGGGAAGTTACAGCTGTGCTCTAAAGGGTGAGCGCGGCTGAGGCGGTGTGACGCCCGAAACTATTTTTTATAAGACACATTCAAAAAAATCCTGTAACAAAAAAAAAGATAAAAATATGTAATAAAAGAGCAAATATGTCAAATGTAACGAGAAAAAGTTGCAACAATAAGCTCTTAAAATGAAGGAATATGTAAGAAATGTTTAGTAAAGTGTAAGAAAATAGTGTAAACATAGAGGAACCTGAGAACTATTTTCTGCAGATTTAGTGCCGGGAAGTTACAGCTGTGCTCTAAAGGGTGAGCGCGGCTGAGGCGGTGTGGCGCCCGAAACTATTTTTTATACGACCGCGGCACATTCAAAAAATCCTATAACAAAAAAAAACATTAAAAACATGTAATAAAAGAGCAAATATGTCAAATGTAACGAGAAAAAGTTGCAACAATAAGCTCTTAAAATGAAGGAATATGTAAGAAATGTTTAGTAAAGTGTAAGAAAATAGTGTAAACATAGAGAAACCTGAGAACTATTTTCTGCAGGTTTAGTGCCGGGAAGTTACAGCTGTGCTCTAAAGGGTGAGCGCGGCTGAGGCGGTGTGGCGCCCGAAACAATTTTTTATACGACACACTCAAATAAATCCTATAACAAAAAAAAACATTAAAAATGTAATAAAAGAGCAAATATGTCAACTGTAACGAGAAAAAGTTACAACAATAAGCTCTTAAAATGAAGGAATATGTAAGAAATGTTTAGTAAAGTGTAAGAAAATAGTGTAAACATAGAGAAACCTGAGAACTATTTTCTGCAGGTTTAGTGCCGGGAAGTTACAGCTGTGCTCTAAAGGGTGAGCGCGGCTGAGGCGGTGTGGCGCCCGAAACTATTTTTTATACGACACATTCAAATAAATCCTATAACAAAAAAAAACATTAAAAATGTAATAAAAGAGCAAATATGTCAACTGTAACGAGAAAAAGTTGCAACAATAAGCTCTTAAAATGAAGGAATATGTAAGAAATGTTTAGTAAAGTGTAAGAAAATAGTGTAAACATAGAGAAACCTGAGAACTATTTTCTGCAGGTTTAGTGCCGGGAAGTTACAGCTGTGCTCTAAAGGGTGAGCGCAGCTGAGGCGGTGTGGCGCCCGAAACTATTTTTTATACGACCGCGGCACATTCAAAAAATCATTTAACAAAAAAAAACATTAAAAAAATGTAATAAAAGAGCAAATATGTCAAATGTAACGAGAAAAAGTTGCAACAATAAGCTCTTAAAATGAAGGAATATGTAAGAAATGTTTAGTAAAGTGTAAGAAAATAGTGTAAACATAGAGAAACCTGAGAACTATTTTCTGCAGGTTTAGTGCCGGGAAGTTACAGCTGTGCTCTAAAGGGTGAGCGCGGCTGAGGCGGTGTGGCGCCCGAAACAATTTTTTATACGACACCTTCAAATAAATCCTATAACAAAAAAAAACATTAAAAATGTAATAAAAGAGCAAATATGTCAACTGTAACGAGAAAAAGTTGCAACAATAAGCTCTTAAAATGAAGGAATATGTAAGAAATGTTTAGTAAAGTGTAAGAAAATAGTGTAAACATAGAGAAACCTGAGAACTATTTTCTGCAGGTTTAGTGCCGGGAAGTTACGGCTGTGCTCTAAAGGGTGAGCGCGGCTGAGGCGGTGTGGCGCCCGAAACTATTTTTTATACGACACATTAAAAAAAATCCTATAACAAAAAAAACCATAAAAAAATGTAATAAAAGAGCAAATATGTCAACTGTAACGAGAAAAAGTTGCAACAATAAGCTCTTAAAATGAAGGAATATGTAAGAAATGTTTAGTAAAGTGTAAGAAAATAGTGTAAACATAGAGAAACCTGACAACTATTTTCTGCAGGTTTAGTGCCGGGAAGTTACGGCTGTGCTCTAAAGGGTGAGCGCGGCTGAGGCGGTGTGGCGCCCGAAACTATTTTTTATACGACCGCGGCACATTCAAAAAATCCTATAACAAAAAAAAGCATTAAAAAAATGTAATAAAAGAGCAAATATGTCAAATGTAACGAGAAAAAGTTGCAACAATAAGCTCTTAAAATGAAGGAATATGTAAGAAATGTTTAGTAAAGTGTAAGAAAATAGTGTAAACATAGAGAAACCTGAGAACTATTTTCTGCAGGTTTAGTGCCGGGAAGTTACAGCTGTGCTCTAAAGGGTGAGTGCGGCTGAGGCGGTGTGGCGCCCGAAACAATTTTTTATACGACACATTCAAATAAATCCTATAACAAAAAAAAACATTAAAAATGTAATAAAAGAGCAGATATGTCAACTGTAACGAGAAAAAGTTGCAACAATAAGCTCTTAAAATGAAGGAATATGTAAGAAATGTTTAGTAAAGTGTAAGAAAATAGTGTAAACATAGAGAAACCTGAGAACTATTTTCTGCAGGTTTAGTGCCGGGAAGTTACGGCTGTGCTCTAAAGGGTGAGCGCGGCTGAGGCGGTGTGGCGCCCGAAACTATTTTTTATATGACACATTCAAAAAAATCCTATAACAAAAAAAAACATAAAAAATGTAATAAAAGAGCAAATATGTCAAATGTAACGAGAAAAAGTTGCAACAATAAGCTCTTAAAATGAAGGAATATGTAAGAAATGTTTAGTAAAGTGTAAGAAAATAGTGTAAACATAGAGAAACCTGAGAACTATTTTCTGCAGGTTTAGTGCCGGGAAGTTACAGCTGTGCTCTAAAGGGTGAGGCGGTGTGGCGCCCG